>NW_024717426.1:0-42091 GCF_018991925.1 Homarus americanus | reverse complement strand
AAATAGGATAAAATAAGACGTAAAAAACAAAAGACTTTACCTAACCTTCTGATGTTCAAGAGATGTTCTACTTCGTTTTTAAATAGTTTTCGTTAAAATAATTTATATTACAATAATATTCTATTTATACTGTGCTTGATATACTACATTCACGGAAATGTAATATTTTCTGAAATGACGACGATTACAGTGGAAAGTGATAAAATCGTGGACGAAAAACAATGACTTTTGCTTTTTTTCGCTCAAAAGATGTTACCGTAATCACTTTCTAATGGTTTTCAGTTAAAAAACTGTTGCATCACAGTGAATTAGATAGAATATTATTGTAATACAACATTTTTTAACTGAAAACCATTCAAAGCGATACAGTAACATCTTTTCAACTAAAAGAAAGCGAAGTCATAGCTTTTGTCACTTTCCACTGTAATATTTACGTCATTTCAGCAAAATATTACATTTCCATATTCTCAGAAATAAATAGTAGTTTTGCTAAACGAATGTATTTCAATGTAAATTAGGATAAACTACATGAAAACAAAAGACTTTACCTAACCTTCCGATGTTCAAGATATGTTACTCATTTTTAATAGTTTTTGGTTAAAATACTGTTATATTAGTGATATTCTATTCATACTGTGTTGACATAATACATTCACGGAAATGTAATATTCTTGCAACTACAATGCTGATGTCAACACAAGCGTGGTTACAGCGAGACTGACTGAGTGAGGGAGAGCTAGCGCGTGTGTGTGTGAGGTTGCGTGGAGCGGCGGTGTCCGTGGTTCGGTGTCGGCGCGATTTGAATGTACTCCAATTCCTTCAATGTACAGAATATCTCCGCGGGCAATCCATGTATGCTAAACCCGCGTATGTTAAGGCCGACTGTAGTAGGGGTATACTCGGGAGATGGAGTGTACCTGAGTAGTATGGCAACACACCAGGAGTCACTGTATACCTCACCGCTGACATTTAAGTCACACAAGTGTTCCAACACCAAAAAAAAAGTTTGGAAAACCTTATTCAGTTCTTTTTACAATGGAGGGTTTGTGCGTAAAGAAATGGAATGAAAAGAATTACAAACTATGTCTGGATATGCGGCTGGGGAGGAGGAGGAGGAGTGCTGGCTGGGCTGAGAGGATGTCTCACCTGTGCTCATCAGCCTGTGATCCCTTTATAACATAGTACAGTATACAATTTCACCATAACTTCCATATAATTTAGGTTCATTTGGTGCCGGGTTAATAAAGATTATTGTAAAATAATAAATTTTCCCAGAAAAAGCTTAAATGCTCAACCCTAGATGAGTTAGTGTCATTAAATTCCAAGTGAATTTTGTTTACATATAGCAAACAGTTGATTCCCGCACTGTCCTTCACTATGTCATGTTAACCACAACATGTCTTCATTGCTTACACCCTGGTTTATTTATTAATCAAATTGAATCATTGTGCATCACTCAAAGGTAACATAATGTTGTCGGATGTATCTCCATATCAAATACTATACAGTGGTCCTGGTTACCGAGCACAATTAGATTAACGAAACCATTATTTCAGTGGATTTTTGGGTAATTGGTTCCAGCTCACCGAAAATTACAAACTAAAATAAATGCAGTAAAGTACACTTACTTTGAGGTGTACATGTTGAAGGCTCCTGGTTGATGATGATGATGATGATGGGAATTAGAATGGGGTGGAGGAGAAGGAGAAAAGAAGGCATTGGGTTGGAAGAGAAGTCAACCCATGCTGCCATTTCACATAAAATTTTTGTTCACTTGGTGTAATTCAAGATTATTTTCTTTAAATCAACACAGCACTGCATTGCATTATATATTGTCAATACATGTTTGTAAAATATATTTCAAAATGACCAATAATTTGACTGAAACAGAAAAAAAAGTGTTAATGTTGAAGAGTCTCAAACAAGATGTTTCTTCCTCTGAACTGGTAAACAAACTAACGCCAAGCTTGGTGTGTTGGTGGCTGTTTTAGGCTAAAAAAACTAGCTTCTGTACTTCAATCTTGTTCAATAATTGTTAAAATGACTAAAAATTTAATATAAAACTTTAAAATTATTGAATAGTACAACCTTCTTGATATTTACTAAAATGGTAAGAAATTTAAGTCCTAAAACCGATTACTGTATTGGCGGACTAATACTACAGCTGGTGGGCAGTCAAATGCAGGCGACAACATGTTGGGAAAAATTAATGAGAATTAGTTAACGATTTTTTTCGTTAATTGAATTGAATATTCTTATGGAAGGTAATTTGTTACCAAAATTTCGTTAACCGACGTTCGTTAACCAGGGGTCACTGTACACGTACAGTACAGTATATTATGATGACCCGTTGTAAGCTGATTTGTTGAAAGTTCTCTAGGAACACATCCTAAGCTTTCAAGGGTTATTACTGTACATGTTGGAATGCATATACTGTAGTATTCGAATTACGTACATTAATTAGTATGGGAAAAATTCCTCATTATAAAATGTTTCACTGTAAGTCACATTTCTTTGGAACATATCCCCAATATATAATGAGACTCCTCCCGAATAATGTAGGTGAATGAGCAGACGAGATGGAGAAGTGAGGAGGGATCAGGGAAGGCGGGAGGATGAGCAGAGGTTGCAATGAGAGCCATACATTTACCACAAATCATTTTTCCCAAATTGTAGCCGAGGCTTTGTATTCTCCGGCAAAATGAAGGCACAAGATTTGAAAGTACACCATCGGTCAATGGCGTTAGTACCCTACTGGGAACACATTAATCAGTGGGTTTAGTACCCTACTGGGAACACATTAATCAGTGGGTTTACTACCCTACGGAACACATTAATCAGTGGGTTTAATACCCTACTGGAACACTTTAATCAGTAGGGTTAGTACCTACATGAAACACATTAATCAGTGGGGTTAGTACCCTACTGGAAACACATTAATCAGTGGGTTTAGTACCCTACAGAACACATTAATCAGTGGGGTTAGTACCCTACAGGAACACATTAATCAGTGGGGTTAGTACTCTACTGGGAACACATTAATCAGTGGGGTTAGTACTCTACTGGAACACATTAATCAGTGGGTTTAGTACCCTACTGGGAACACATTAATCAGTGGGTTTAGTACCCTACTGGGAACACATTAATCAGTGGGTTTAGTACCCTACTGGGAACACATTAATCAGTGGGGTTAGTACCCTACTGGGAACACGATAATCAGTGGGGTTAGTGCCCTACTGGGAACACATTTCAGTGGGTTAGTCCCTACAACACAATCAGTGGGTTTAGTACTACTGGGAACACATTAATCAGTGGGGTTAGTACCCTGCGGAACACGATAATCAGTGGGTTTAGCACCCTACTGGGAACACATTAATCAGTGGGTTTAGTACCCTACAGAACACATTAATCAGTGGGTTTAATACCCTGCAGAACACTTTAATCAGTAGGGTTAGTCCCTACGCACATAATCGTACCGAACTAATCAGTGGGTTTAGTACCTACTGGGAACACATATCAGTGGGGTTAGTACCCTACTGAACACATTAATCCAGTGGGTTTAGTACCCTACTGGGAACACATTAATCAGTGGGGTTAGTACCCTACTGAAACACATTAATCAGTGGGGTTAGTGCCCTGCAAACACTTAATCAGTGGGTTTATACCCTACTGGAACACATTAATCGGTTTAACCTACTGGGAACACTTTAATCAGTAGGGTTAGTACCCTACTGGAAACACATTAATCAGTGGGGTTAGTACCCTACTGGGAACACATTAATCAGTGGGTTTAGTACCCTACTGGGAACACATTAATCAGTGGGTTTAGTACCCTACTGGGAACACATTAATCAGTGGGTTTAGTACCCTACTGGGACACATATTCAGTGGGGTTAGTACCCTACTGGAAACACATTAATCAGTGGGTTTAGTACTCTACAGGAAACACATTAATCAGTGGGTTTAGTACCCTACTGGGAACACATAATCAGTGGGTTTAGTACCCTGCAGAACACATTAATCAGTGGGGTTAGTACCCTACTGGAAAACACATTAATCAGTGGGTTTAGTACCCTACTGGGAACACATTAATCAGTGGGGTTAGTACCCTACTGAACACCCCGAACACATTAATCAGTGGGTTTAGTCCCACCGTTCCCTACGAACACTATCAGTGGGTTAGTACTACTGGAACACATTAATCAGTGGGGTTAGTGCCCTACTGGGAACACATTAATCAGTGGGTTTAGTACCCTACAGAACACATTAATCAGTGGGTTTAGTACCCTACTGGGAACACATTAATCAGTGGGTTTAGTACCCTACTGGGAACACATTAATCAGTGGGGTTAGTACCTACAGAACACATTAATCAGTGGGGTTAGTGCCTACAGAACACATTAATCAGTGGGTTTAGTACCCTACTGGGAACACATTAATCAGTGGGTTTAGTACCCTGGAACACATTAATCAGTGGGGTTAGTACCCTACTGGAACACATTAATCAGTGGGTTTGAACTTTTAGGGGTTAAATATGTCAGAGGCCTCTAGGTTATGGCAGGGTCTGCCATGGATATTTTAGTATCATTAATCTCAATTCACAAGATTTTATTTTTCTCGGCTATAAAATCGGATTCATGCTTCACTTGTTCATTTTACTACTGCATGTGTACAGTATTTGCTATTTTTCAGATAAAGATTTTATTTTTATTTTTTATTGGGGATGTGTAGACCTACATTATTCTGACAAATTTATATTGTTAATTAGTAACTGTAATGAGTGTCATCCTATTTATTTGTAGATATACTTATATTTAATGTAAATATGAGCAGGCTTAGTTACAAAAGGTACTTGAAACGCACAACAAAAGTACTTTTTATACCTATATATTTATAGGGTGTGATTTAGGTGCCCCCTCTACAGTACAATACAGTAATTTATTCACAAGCCAATATGTAATTACTGTATGAGTAAATCAATGTTATTGAAAAACAGTTAGTGGCGTTATTAATACTATGTCTTAAATGCTTTATCTTTATTTAATTCTTTCTTGGACATAGAGGGACTGATGTCACTCTCACATGGGTGCATCATATCAACAACGCACAATACAACTGTAGTCGTCGGTGGAGTTATTGACTGCCCTACCCACTCCAGCACTACCGTACAGGATGGGTCTTGGCCCATATTGGCAAGGCATATTTTGAGATGAATGATTACCTGCAAGCTATCAAGTGAGTCCATAGTACAAAGTACTGTACAGCTTTCTAGTTCTTCATGTGACAAAATCCTCCTCTCCCTTCCTTTAAAATATAATCAGTGCATATGTAAATAAGAAATGGTGAACTCCTTCCCATAGAACTGATTTACCTTATATTTTGTTTGTTTCTTAGCTACATTAGAGTATTTTTATTTTTTACTCTTGCTCTGTAATAAAAGAAAACAGTTTTACTAGGGTGAGCTACTATCCTTAGTGATATAAGTTCTGAGTTTATTCACATACTCAGACTTGAATTATCGTAGAAGACAATTATTGTTTAAAATTTATTTTTTATTTCGTATAAGTGACCAAATTATAGTAGTATATTGTACATAAATTTCCGCATTTACTGTTTATGTAGTGTTTCCCTCCATCACCTCGTCACCTACCATTCCCTGAGTTGCCTACCATTCCAGTCACCTAGCATTCCTGCATCACCTACCATTCCTGCATCACCTACCATTCCTTGCATCACCTACCATTCCCTACATCACCTACCATTCCCTACATCATCTACCATCTCTTACATCATCTACCATTCCTTACATCATCTACCATTCCTGTGTCACCTACCATGCCTCTCTACTACAATGCTTTATTCTTAGCTTGCAGTGCTGGTAAGTGTTACTTTTGAAAATTATTAATTACAAGTATATGTATATGGGCGATAATTTTATATTGTATTTTTGTTGGGGGAGTAGAGGTGCCTCCACATAGTGGAATTTGGGATAATTTGTTAAGGCCAGAGCCCTATACATGCCGAGTTATCAGTGTTTTTGTATATGTAAACACAGCATTTTGTGGTGTTCATGGAGTTTGTAGCAGCTTATGTGTTCAGCAGTGCCCTGCGCAGGAAAGAAGGTACAGGGATTCTCTGTATCCTTTGTATGTGCAATGAGCGTTTGATTACGTTACCATCTATTTCTTAGCCAATAAATTTTATGGTTGTGAGGAGATAGGACAAGGAGATCTCGTGTCGTCCTCACATACTAGATTTTGGTGGCTTTATGATTCTACTGCAGTGGAAGTTTTTAAGTGCAATAGGAGATACCACAGTATAAGTAGGGTCATTACCCAAGTATAAATTTTTGCGGACTTCACCTACATTGCAATATTTTTTCAGGGGTGGGTCACTTCAGGGATATATTCAAATGTGTGTAGAGTAAAGACTTCTGAAGGGAATGTATGTAATTATTGGAAGATGAATAATAATAATAATGAGAATGCTGTCATAATAATAATTTTGCTTTGGTGATACTTAAGTTAATAAGTCAATATTTTCTCTCCCCTCTCTCTCTCTCTCTCTGTCTCATCTGGTTTATTTAAAAGGCAGAATTCACTGGCTTGACCACCATGTGCCATGCATTGTTTTTGGTCTTGGCCATGTTGGCATTATCCAGCTTTCTGAGGATAACTTGGTTCCTACTTTGTTTTCTTCTTTACCTCTTCTAAGGGGACCATCAATTCCTCCTCAGAGAATTAGGTCTTCTCTTGGATTTTGGCATGGAGACAATGTCCTGTCTTCCATCTTTGTGTTGACAAAATCAGCTCACAGGCTAGTGTTGTGAATGGCTGAGCAACCGCAGTAGTTGTTAACTGTGCTGGGATTGAAGCGTGAGGTAGATCGTCGCTTTGATGTCATTGTCTGCATCATATTTCGTAGCCAAGATGTAACCACCGCGTGGCGTGATATTTTGAGTATGGACATACAGAATATTCAAGAAAAAAGTTATCATAAGGTGAAAACTATGAGAATAAACATTTCTTTGTGTGCCAGTTAGAGTTAGCAGGATGAGCTGGTGGGAGTTTTTTTTTTTTTTTTTTCAAAACTCGTAATTTTGGGGATAAACTTAGCTTTCCTCACTTTCACCTCTTTTTTGTTTTAGCTACGTGAACACAATCCTGAATACAGCATGTCCCCAAAAAGTTAAAAATAACTGTCACAGGATCAAAAACAAAGGAAGAAACATTTTGTGTGTAGGAGTGGGAGGGAGCATCACTGTTGCGAGGCTTGAGGGTGGCCACAGTGACACAACTGTGTTAAACTTTGATTCAGCTTTTTCCTTATGGTTTAAATAGTATTTTATTAATATTTTAATGTGTTAGGTAGTAAATTATGGTAGTTGTATACTGTTCATCATTACTGTAGTTATGTAGGCTTTTTTTTTGTTGTGAACTGATTTTTTATTTTTTATGGTATGATATTGGGTTCTTCATGTCATTGGGGAACTGAACCTATTTTTCCATAAACTGTACTGTATTCTTTTATTAACTATAAAAAATTTCACAATGGGTGGTTTTCAGGAACCTAACCCATTCATATAACTGTACAGTGTATATGGTATACTGTACACATTCACATTATCTCACACTGCATAAGGCCATACATATGCATACATTCTAGAATATAGAACCATACTTACATCTAGTAACACTTTAAATAACAAAAACTTAATTTCTTGAAAGTATATCATAGGTATGATTATTTTACTTGAACTAATTTATCATTAGGATAAATAAGTCACTCTGTGTTAGTGTAATATGCTGGCTGTTGTTTTGAACAGTTGTGCCTCCCTACTGATATGGGCGTCCGGATAAGGGATTTTGTGTGATACTTGACATCGCTGTGCCTTGACCCTTTCCCGTGTCGTTTGATGTCTTAATTATTCCCAACAAGTGTCATTAAAATGCCCCAAATTGAAAGTGCTAATTTGAGCTTTTTCTTACTTTCATATTATGAGAATAACAAAGTTATCATATCTGGCATAATTCCTTTGAAATGTGGGTAACTAGTGAAATTCATGTTTTTTTTGAAAACTATTAAAAATAATATTTTGTAACTGGTATTGTGAAGGTAAAGTAGTCTGAGGTGTACTTGTACATAGGTTGGTAATGTACCCTGGGTAGGTGCATAGCGCCAGCACTACTCAAGAGATGTAAAGTGGCGGGACACCAGAGTTACTGGTGTTTCTCAAGGAATCCGTTCACCCACCTCATCTCAGTGTGGCTGATACATGCATTAAAACCTAGCTGCACCAGTATATATATATATCCTTGCAAGGAAGTGGCACAACTCTCCCAACACCCATGGCTCTGTAAGGTAGATAAGTCATTAGCTGAAACATACCAGAAGCAAATAACACAATTAACTGGTAATTAGTCAGTAAAATACATCACATTCATGCCACCACAGAAAATGGGGCACCAATAACAGCGGTAGTTCAACAGCATTCCTCAACCGCCATAAAATGGCTAGAAACTAAAGCATATACAGTCAACCCTCGTTAATTGGACCCCTTTAATCGGATTTAGGATAAATCGGACGAAATGAACTGTCACGTATCAAATTTCTGGTTCTGGGATTGTCCCAATTGCAATTGGGGTTGCAATTTCAAATTCTGTGTCACTCTATAAATAACAAAGTCTCTGGTGCACTCTAAGATTTACGAGAAAACGGACGACTCAGGCGTCCTGAAGTGAGAAAAGCGGACTCCTATGGCGGGGCACTCAAATAAGAGACATGACTACATGTTTTGTGGACTACCCACTGTACAGTATCCTTTTCATCACTTTGTAATAAACCTCGTCATGCCTATGTGTTTCTGATAATTACCATAACATTATATATTTATAGCGGTTGTACAAACACAAGGCCTCACACATGCCACTCAGACTGACAGACTTGACAAGTTTTGCCAACCATAAAGACAGTTGAAGCTTTAAACATCACTCAATGGATCTTGAATATTCCAACTAATCAGACATACCTAAGTTGCCTCAACAATTTGCAACCCCAGTTGCAATATCAATTCTGTGTCACTACTAAGAAATAACAGTCTCTGGTGCACTCTAAGATTAGAAAAGCAGACTGACTCAGGCGTGCTGAAGTGAGAGAAAGCGGACTCCTGTGGGCACTCAAATAAACATACACATAGCTGTATAATGCAATATTAACCCCTAAATCGGTTAGTCGGACAATCGGCTAAAATGGACACCCTTCCCCCTATTAGTCCGTTTTAGAAGTGCGACTTCTTGATGGCGTATATTCATCACTATTTGCAGTCTTTATCCTTTTATATATAATTTCACACTTACAGCTTATCCCCATATAACAATAAAAACTTACCATTTTTTGGATGATAGCTGATAGAAAGTATTATATGATGATCGGCAATCGCTGGGCTCAGGCGTCAGACATCATCTGCAACTTTGCATATTGTGGTTGAGCTTTTGCTGAAAGATAGCAGCACCCAGGGCCAGTGTTGCATTCAAACTCTTGGAACAAAAATCGATTTAAGGGCGTAATAACAAAAATATTTGACACTGGACTACAGTTTCTTTTCCGAGTGTAGCACAATAATTTAAAATCGACTACATTTGCTTTGTGCAGTGACAGGGCTAATTAGTCTTGTACTCAGGATCTTTACTGTATATACCGTATTTTCGACTTCAAAGACATACTTTTATGACAAAAATATACCTCGAAGATTACCATCGTCTTCCAGGACACTAGTCGATAAGTTGTAGCAGAGGTTTTGAAATCAGCCCCTTACAAAGACTGTTCCTCATTACAGTACTTAACAATTACAAGTATTCTCTATACAGTACTACAAAACTATTGATTTAACTAATATTGTTGATATATTGCAAAAAATAAAATAAACCCTTGCTGCTGTGTGGTTTGTTTACTAATGGCAGTGGTGCGGCAAGCGCCATCTATTGAGTGCTGAGTGTCTGCTTGGTCTCAAATGCAGGAATGTTTGTTTCTTTATATAGCTCTCATATTTGGATACCCATTTACAGTAGGCTCTCATATTTGGATACCCATTTAGACTGTGAAACCCCACAAAATTAAAATCATTTAAATACACCTTTCGTCATCCAAGTAAAAACACACACACAACAAACATTGGTTGTCCATATGTTTCAACTTTACCACCACTGGTGGGTAGAATTTTTTATTCAGAAACATTAATTAAATATATGAACAGTAAATAAGTGTTGCTTATTCTTATGTAGAGTACGATTAAGCAGCTTATTTCAGGTTTCACATATGCCATCTCACTTCTTTCTTAACCATTAATAGTTAGCTACTTATATTGTTCCATTTATTAACATTAAGTAACATGACTTAAAACAACCATATTAAATTTTTACATTAATTTTACAACAGCTACAACCAGGGTCTTATTTTCAGTTTTATATGAACCAGTCAGTCACTGGTTTGTAAACAACGAAACAATGTGCCGCCTCTCCTCGTGTGTTTTAATATTCTGTGTATTATTAATGAATTATATTGTTCATTTGCACATAATCATTAATTAAATAAAAAATAAATTAAGTAATAAACAATAATGAATCTGTTGTACATAAGAGAAATGACGCTGTTTAGTTAATGTTTACAAAACAAGTGACTGACTGGTTCTACATATAAAACAAGAAATAAGACCCTGGTTGTAGCTGTAGTAAAATTAATGTAAAAATTTAATATGGTTGTTTTAAGTCATGTTATTTAATGTTAATAAATGGAACAATATAAGTAGAACTATTAATGGTTAAGAAAAGTGAGATGGCATATGTAAGACTAAGTAAAACATATCGATTCTCACATAAGAATATGAAAGCAACACTTATTTACTGTCCATATATACAGTATTACCCCCCTAACGCGTTTCACTTAACGGCTTTTATCATATACGCTGTGCCTCGCCACAGAGCTGAACTTTCACTTAAGGATTTTTTTCCACATATATACGCGGTGAGTCGGCTCGACGCTATTTTTAGATTTGCCCCACCGCCACCCTGCCTGACTGCCTGTTTTAGCTCATAAAATTCATACAAATTACCCGCCAGAATATAATTTACATTAATTCTTATAATTTGGTGATCATTTTGAATATAAACATCATATATTTTGCATAGACATACAAATTTTAGATAAAAAATTTTCAGAGTAACTATGTTATCTTTTGTGCAAAATATATGACATTTATATTCAAAATATTCCTGGTCTTACAAGGAATCCAGCAATGTCAATTATATTATCCTAACTTTAGTTTGAGGTATTATTTATTAAAATTTAGTGGTTATCCCACACATCTCCTTGGGACGGTTGGTGGGGGGAGGAGGAACCGACCGACCATCTGTTACCCGTGAAGAATTATTATTTTTTTATTAACTGAAGATATTTGTTTTAGCTCATAAAATTCATACAAATTACCGCTGAATATAATTTACATTGCTGGAATTCTTATAATTTGGTGATCATTTTGAATATAAACATCATATATTTGCATTAGACATACAAATTTTAGATAAAATTTTTCTCAAATTAACTATGTTATCTTTGTGCAAAATATATGACATTTATATTCAAAATATTCCTGATCTTACAAGGAATCCAGCAATGTCAATTATATTATCTAACTTAATCTGAGGTATTATTTAATAAAATGTTAAAACTCTGGAAGGGAGGATTGGGGGGGTCGGGGAGGTTGGGACTGACCCCAGGGTTGAAGAGGGGCAAGGTGGGGTACTTTGATTGACAGATAGTGTCGTGAAGATTATTTTTTTTTTATTAACTGAAGATATTTGTTTTAGCTCATAAAATCTATACAAATTACCGGTCAGAATATAATTTACATTGCTGGAATTTATAATTTGGTGATCATTTTGAATATAAAATCATATATTTTGCATTAAACATACAAATTTTAGATAAAATTTTTCTCTAGGTAACTACAGGTATGTTATCTTTTGTGCAAAATATATGACATTTATATTCAAAATATTCCTAGTCTTACAAGGAATCCAGCAATGTCAATTGTATTATCCTAACTTTAGTTTGAGGTATTATTTATTAAAATTTAGTGGTTTTCCAAAAATTTCTCTGAGAGGGAAGAGCCGGTGTAGAGAGGGGAGGGAGTTGAGTCCATTATTTGAATGGACATTAACTTGGCTACTGTATTTCATTTTTAAGTATTAATTGTGCATGTACCATCATAAAATTAAGATATTTTTACTACAACATAGGTATTGCCTTCAAAAGTGGAGTTTGGGGGTCGGGCCGGTTTCTATTGGAATTAATCCCATATGTTCTGTTGTTCACTTAATCTGGATTTCACTTAACGTGGGACCCTCTGGGTTCAATTGACCGCTAAGTAAGGGGTACATCTGTATTTTAATTAATGTTTCAGAATTAAAAAATTCTACCCACCAGTGGTGGTAAAGTTGAAACATAAGGACAACCAATGTTGTTGTGTGTGTGTTTTACTTGATGACGAAGTTGTATTTAAGTTTGGAAGATATTGAAGCATAATGTATTGTTTAATGGTAGACCCTGCTGCTAGTGTGACCAAGTCCCAGGTTGATGATCTGACTTTCTGCAGGGTCTCAATTGTTTCTCTTGTTTGACAACACAACATACATACAGGTATATTGTTTCTCACTTTTGATATTTTTTTTCATTTTGTATATTATTATTATTATTATTATTATTATTATTATTATTATATATATTATTATTATTATTACATTTTCGCCCCCTAGGCCCCAATGTGGGTCAGTGACTCAGCCCAGGTGGGTAAAACCTGTAATTTTTTTTTTAGAATTTCATTTCCAAAATCAGGGTGCGCTCTTCCACGATGCAGCCTTCCAAGTCGAAAATACGGGTATATATAAAAACAAAACATCTTACGATACAGGCAGGCGAGGCATGAATGGAGCTTTTGTCAGCCAGGAATGGAATTTTCAACCCTACTTAGGAAAGCTTTCCCAAGAGTCTAAACTGTGTATATCACACGCTGGGACTTGGAAAATACGTAATTTGACAAAATTTTGGTACGACTGGAGGCAGGTCGGAAGTCGAGTAGGTCTGAAGTCGGGAGTCACTCACCAGCAGATGATGTTGTCTTGAGTCTACAGTAGGCATACACTGTTCACTCTGCTGAATGTACAATAGTATACAGTAAACCCGCCATTTGCGGGTTTATGGATTCACCGTTTCGACTATTCGCTGTAAGCAGATGGTTGCTAGCTTGCGAGCCTCTCCCGCAGCGTAATGAGTCGCCCCCACACACCTGCATTGTCTTCTGCCTTGTTTGCTCAACTATTGCCTGCAATGCAGTATCTCTTGTGTTGTGGTCAAAACTTTAGTGTCAGTGCTAGTGGAGTGAAACGAAAAGGCAGAAGTCAGTTATGACCCTGACAAGAAAGTTGAATTATTAGATAAGTTAAGAGGATGAGTGCTGCTGTGGCTGGTATAGGTATACAGTTGTGCACTAAAGTAGTACAAGTTGCTATTCATGGTTTTGCCTATTCGCGCCATTTCTTGGAACCTAACCCCATGAACAACAAGGGTTTACTGTACATAACTGTTATCACTTTTTACATCTTACATTTGGGATAGAGATTGGATGGGGAATTGGTGGTCTCAACGTTACTGACCTGTCCTGAAGATGTCTTGAATAAAGATGAAAGCTAAGATGTTTTCCATTTCCTGTACATGTGTACCCTGATAACCGATGCAATTGGGGACTGGAAAAGGTTGTTGGTTAGTGATTCAATGGTTATCGAAACAATTGATCCCATAAGAACATTGATCATTTATCTGAAATTTAGTAAGTTCCATTTTTTCCTGTTAGTTATGGAGATATTGATAAAGCATTTGATGTTCAAACATTTACCAATCCTTCACTTTCTGTTCTCACAGTATTTGTATAACACCAGAAAGACCCAGATCCACTCTACCTCATACATCTTTCACTTTACTATTTCCTGATTTCTGTATTTTATTGTGTGCAGCTTGTTGATCCCACATACAGCATTGTTCTCAGGCATATGATTTGTCACTTCATTTTCCTTATTATCCCTGTATCTTGAGTTCAGGTTTCACACTTATTTGATCAAGTCGGTTCAGTGATTCCACTCCACATCCCCATCATTGTCTCCATTGATAGAGTTCAGCCTCATACATATGTCAGTGCATGTATTCTGATTAAATTCACTTCTCATTCTCCATTACCTGATACATCCAGTCTCAGTTATGTCACACCCACTACTTATTCAGTCCACATTCAAATTAACAATTATCTCTCCTTTTCTACTATTTTACTTATTTTCACATTTTAATTTTTATTTTAATTCATCTTCTTTATTGGTTTCCTTTAAGTACAAATGCTTCCAAACTTCTTTCACAAATATTTGTTACTTTTCCTAATAACTCAGTGGCTAGAACGGTGATTGTCACTTGCAAACAACCTGAGTCACCTCCAATTATATCCAGTAATGTATCATTATTCACCAAAACCTAGACCTGGCTTTTCACTGCTTTTATTTGTATGCATATTTTAGTTTGGTAGACTAGGAACAAGGAATGTTGAAATATTGTGTCGTGACATCATATAATTTACTAGATTCTTCAGTGATGTAAGAGAGAGAACCATCGCCTCCATTTGATGGAGTACTACAGCACAGTCTCTGGCATTTACAAAGGAAGTTCAGCTATCAGCTTTAGCACAGGTAAATAATAATGAAATGGAGACATTGTTGCTGTCTGTATAAAAAATATACTGTATCCTTGAAATATTCATTAGAGAAAGTTCACTGTCTATCTAAGAGTGTAAACAATATCTATAAAGATAGTGTCCAACCATACCATTAAGCATATATAAGCCTGAGATATATGGTAGGGTTTTCCTAATAATTCTTAATGGTTAGATCTCTCTAGGTCGCTGTTTATTCCTCTGTCATAAAACATTATTTCTCTATTAACTTTTTTTTTTTTTTTATAATTTCTCTTCAACAGGATTTAGTTGAAGAAGATCGAGAGTGTCCTCAGGCATGGTGTTACAGGCAACTGTTTTTCTTCAAAAGAACATGAGGCAGCCATCAGATTCTTTTTCAGAGCAATCCAGGCATACACAATGATGAATATTGTAGAGCAGGTGCCAGGGAATAAGGATTGTGTGAATGACTAATAATGATTTAAGTTTCCAGTGAGGTGTGAGACATTACTAGTTATCATTGCATAGTGAAGGAAGGATTACAAGTAAGTAATATCTCTTAGCCGGAACTCCCGATAGCAGGAATAGAAATTTTCGGAAAATCATTCACAACCCAGAATTTTCCAGAAAATTACAGCTTTGGGAATGATTTTCCAAGGAGCACATTTTCCGAAAATTCTGAAAAGTTTTCCCGATTCCAAGAAAATTCGATGGGGGGAGTTTTTTCTGTGTTTGAGATGAAAAATCGGGCATCGCTATGGAAATTCCAAGACAATTTTCCGGTACCTGGAAAATTCCGTGATTAGGAATGTTTTTCGAGTCGGGGAGATGATGTAATGGGCAATTTCGAACTTCCAGAACTTTTTTTCATTACCCGGAAAATTCCGTGATGGGGATTTTTTTCCTGCTTTGAGAGAGTCGCCTCATAACCCGAAATCTTCATTGCTGGAGTGCTCTGTACCAATTGGTCCAATCACTATAGGAGGTCTAAAGTTGATAAAGCCTTATTGAATTAAAGGACACACACATTAAAATTTAATGCCTTGATTTATTGCAGTCAAACAATAGAGATTAATAGCCTGAATATCAATCAGTCACTGCAAAGAATATGAAGCCTGCTCACCATGACTAGGCAGAGGCTGAGGTGGCTCAAAGAAACAGTCTGTGTCCTGGATCTCCTTCACTGTCACTCTGGTTTGTGTCCTGAAGAAAATTTAATTTGAATTACTGAATGTATTTAACTATTTAAATACACTATTATCAGTATTGTCAAGATTTTTATTTATTTTTATTTTTTGTCTCATTTCATTTTGATAGTGTAATCTTCTTATATAATTAATCTGGCTTAAATAGAAATCACCTACACTTCCACCTCTGTACCTGACCTGTTACAGTTGTTAATCAGAATCAGGAAATATTTGGTCAAATTTCTTGAAGGAAATTGGGATTAATCTCTGTCCTTGTTCTTTCAGGTTGACCCAAACTTTGCCTAGCGCATACTTTTACTAGGTCATGAACACATCGCAACAGAAGAACTAGACAATGCACTGAGCTGCTACCGAGTGCTGTGAGAATAGATCCTCGACACTATAATGCCTGGTAAGTTCTGTCATCAATAATTACATGTTAGATTTTGATTATCATCATATACAGTAAGTCCTCACTTAACGCCGGCCCGCTAATGTTGTTTCGCACTACGCTAAACTTTAAGAGACCAAAATTCGTTTAACGCCCGGTGACTCGGCACAACGTCGTTTGAGTCGTCACAGACTGCTTTGTACCTTTTCATAATATGTATTTTGATGGTGTGCATGTAAATGAGTAAAAATAAATGAAGAAAGTTGCCATATCTACTGAAAATAAGTTGAAAAACATGTACAGTACAGTACTTAAATGAACTTAAGAGGCTAGAATTTGTATCTCTTGTGCAAAATTTATGTCTAAATCTCATATTATTTCTGTCTTGCAAGGATTCCAGCAATGCACTTATATTCTGCTAACTAGTCTGTGCCATTTTATAAGATAAAAAATTTAAGCCTAAGCCACCTTCAATCTTGCCAGAAGTGTGGAGGGAGGTGATGTATATGACAGCTGGTGTCAGCCCGCCGTCAACCAAGGTCACCTAATGGTATTTATTTATCTGTCATGTAGAGGAGTTTTAAGTTTTCTCTTATAAAATCTCAATGAATGTAATATAATAATGCATACAAGCACCTCACCAAGCATCACACAAGGAGTTTTAATTTATGTCAGTTGAGTCTGGATATACGCTGTGTTGGATTTACGCCAGAATTTAAATTCTTGATTTACGCGGTAAATTTGGTCATTACTCGAAGCGGCAGGGCAGGGTGCTATATAAGTCGCTCAGTCATCTAAACATTACCAAGTTCTTCATCCGCCACCTACCACAGCCGGTCCAAGTCAGTGGTAGTGATAGTGAGGATATGGACTTTGAGGGGTTTGACAAAGAGGCCCTGCAAGCCTATGTGGTGATAGTGATACAATTGATTCAAGTAATACAGGTGATACAGGTGAGGGCCATATTGCCTCTGCCTCGAACCAACCTCCCATCCCGGTGGCCCAGCCATCTTTTTTTACTAGCGTAAGTGTTAAAACCTAATATTATTGATATTTCTCTTAAATATTAATTGTGTGCATACCATCATAAAATTAATATGTTATTTTGACTACAAGGTACATATTGTGTCGGAAAAATGGAATTTGGGGTCGGCCCAGTCTCTATTTCAATTTATACCATATGTTCTGTTATTTCATTTACTGCTTCTCGCTTTTACTGCAGCACTAGCAGGTCCAATTGACCGCGTAAATGAAGAACCAACTGTATATGTAATGTATTTCATGGGGCAAAGGGAGGCCTGAGAACGAACTCCCATATTTTATCTATTTCCTTACATGAAAATTTATCCGCTTAACGTTGTTTCGTATAACCTCAAGAATTTTCAGGAATGTAACCTCACGTTAGCGAGGACTTACTGTCGTGTACTGTCCCTTGAGTAGAGAAGGTTTACTCTTGTTCAATCTTCTCTGAGTATTTCTTAATGATCGTTCCAGGTTACTGGTAGAAACAAGTAATCAAGTGGATAGACAGGTAGATTAAGCCATTCTATAATGTGCAGTCAACCAAAGATCAAGCGACCCTAACCTGGGTCTCGTGCTACTACGTAATTTTATGTGGCAATACAGTACTGTAAAAAGTAAGGCTTTATGTAATGGTGATTGTGATTGGCGAATCTATTTTAGGCTGTATCACTGTCAGGATAAATATTAAACAAACCATAGGTAGACTTTTTATAATAATTATTATAAAAGTCTACCTTTGAATTATTAATATTATCCTTACAATGTTCGTTGTGAATGAGGAAAATTTTATCCCAATGGGTGAGTGAGTAGGTTACCATCTCAGAGCTGTACACAACCCCTCACTTCTAGTCCAAGGATCAAGCATGCTAATATCTTGTCCTAAAAATACTTTACATATAACAGCTTAACAGGCTGTTGTGCTCTCTCTCTAAACTATATCAAGATGACATATGCTAAGAATTATTTGCTAAAATATTTGCATATGATACCTACCTTATTATTATTTTTATTTTTATTATTATTATAATTTTACTCACTGTGAAGATCCATCACACAGAAAACTAACCAGTGAAGGGTTCATTAGCAGTATGTTTCACACAGGTATGGCATTGGTCTGGTGCTATTCAAGCAAGAGGTTTGCTCAAGCTGAGTCTCACTTTAAGAAGGCCCTCAGTATCCACCCACACAGTTCTGTTCTCATGTGCCATGTGGCTGTGGTAAGTTAACATTATTATTTCAGTAATATTACATTACAAGTATCCCTCGAGATAAAAATTTACTTACAGGTATATGAATTTCTTAAATTATTTCGACTATTTTGGGTTATAGCTTTTCCTGCTTATACAAAATGAGTTAGCAAAAATTCAAATCACGTGCCCCCTGGAGTTAGCTAAGCGACCACATCCATTAGTACTCCCCCTACCAGGCTGAGATAGGAGTTATATTATGGTTATTTTTTCCTTGTAATTTGGGGTAAATAAATGTAACTTTTTTTCCCCATTTACATCACACACAAATTCTATAATTCTAAATGCAGAATGTGCATGCATGCATATATATATATATATATATATATATATATATATATATATATATATATATATATATATATATATATATATATATATATATATATATATATATATATATATATATATATATATATATATATATATATATATATATATATATATATATATATATATATATATATATATATATATATATATATATATATATATATATATATATATATATATATATATATATATATATATATATATATATATATATAAGACAGATTCACTGGTGCACACACAGTGATTTACTTGCATATATATATATATATATATATATATATATATATATATATATATGTATGTATATATATGATGTATGTATGTATGTATGTATGTACAGTGGGTATGCTATATGAATCTAATTAGTTCTAGAACCTTGTTCGTTATAGCATTAGTTAGATTATAGGATTAGTTAGTTCCAGGCCCCCAAATACAACCACTTAACACTGAAAAATATAATATAAATTGTAAAAATTGTAAAAGTGCATACATATGCATCTAAACCCTGAAATAAAGAATATCATTAAAACTTGTAATAAAATCAATAAATTAGGAAAAAAAATTTAAATAATGTTCGTTGTAGGAGTTTAGTTCGTTATAGCATTCTCAATTTTATAGGTAAAACCGTTTGTTATAGGAATATTAGTAGTAAAGACAGTTAGTTTATAATACCCACTGTATGTATATGTATGTATGTATATGTATATATGTATATATATGTATATATATGTATATATATATATATGTATATATATATATATATATATATATATATATATATATATATATATATATATATATATATATATATATATATATATATATATATATATATATATATATATATATATATATATATATACACACACACCTAGACCCGACTTACGACGGGGTTAGGGACTAAATCCAGGTCGTAAGTCCGACATAGATAAAAAAAAAAAAAAAAAAAAAAATTTTTAATAAAAATCTACAATGAAATACAGTACAGTAAAAGTAATGAATAATGATGAATGGATACAGTACAGTGAAAGTAATAAATAATAAGGAATGGATACAGTGTGACTGAGCACTTAACCTTTAATGTAGTCAGCTGAATGCACATGAATATAATTTCTAATTATACATGGAACTACATTAACTGGAAACGTTCGGTATAGAAATGCGTGTCATTTGAATTTTTTTTTTTTTTTTTTATCTATATCTGAGGCGGTCTAAGTCCCGACGGTCGTAAGTCCACGTAGTCGTAAGTCAGGTCTAGGTGTATATATATATATATATATATATATATATATATATATATATATATATATATATATATATATATATATATATATATATACACACACACACACACACACACACACATTGGTCGGTTAACGAGCACAATCCATTCCAGCAGGTTGCTCGTTAACAACCATGTTCAATGGTTTTGGGTAATTGGTTCCAGCTCACGAAAAATTGCTAAAATTCAACAAAAATGGGAGAAAAGTTCACTTACTTTGAGGTGTGTGTGTGTAAGGCTCCTGGATGTATGATGATGATGTGAATTTGAAGTGGTAGGTGGAGGAGGAGAAGGGAGAAGAGAAGGAAGTGGAGGTGGAGGAGAAGCATTTTTACTGCTTCTTGGAGGTGAGTCACCTTCCATGAAATCAGGAACCTCTGGACTGACATTTTCCACCTCCTCATTCCTCCCAAGAGTGAGCTGGGGATAGCATCTTGTTCCTGCCTTTTACTGAAAGTGTCAATTGTGGTCTGTGGGGCATCTGTCCTCCCTCACCATTAACTTATAAAGAAGGAGACCACTGAGTCCTCAACATGACACTTCTGGGTGGCAAGACCAGTTCCCTGAACTTCTCCCAGTAGTAAATCACATCTTTCAACTGTTTAGCTGACATATGGTCATCACTTTATTTACCACTCAGCCTCTACCTGTAACATCTCATCCAGTTGCTTCAAGTCATCAGGAGTAAGTTCCTCCTCATGAGACATCACAAGCTCTTCCACATCCTCCTCCTCCACTTCAAGGCCCAATGACTGGCTAATGGACACAATCTCCTGGTCCAACTCTGTTTCTTCCTCAAATCCCTCAAAATCATACTACTGATGGCCACAGTGCTTTCCATAAAGAATTGAGGATCTAGTGGAGACTTCTTGCCATGATGACACAATCAATTTTACAGGCCTCTGAAGATGTCTTGAATAAAGGCGAAAGCTAAGGTGCTCTCCGTTGTTTCCATTTTCCGTGTGATTTTATCAAGATACATACATACACACACACACACACACACACACACACACACACACACACACACACACACACACACACAAATAGAACCTCGATAAATTGGACTAATTGGGCAGAGTATAACAAGGTTATTAAAAGAATATTACATCAAGAATGAAAAAATGTGAAACAGAACTCTCTGGTCCCAGGCAGTTGTCAATGAGATGATTTACTGTAAAGTGTTATATGTAAGTAACCAAGATAAAAAGAACAAATAAATGTAGGAGTATATTGTACTGTATGTGAAGACACGAATGTTTATCTGGGAGCAGCTGGCAGAGGGGTGGGTGGCTCCTCTCCCTTTCTCCCACAAGATTCCTGAAACACTTATTTATGCAATTCCACCACAGTTCTCTATATAACTTAGGTTCATTTGGTGCCAGATTGATAAAATATTATCCTAAAAATCAACTTTCCTGAAAAAAGAATCCCTCACAGAACATGAGTCATTTCATACTCATTTGTTTACCAAGAGCAAACAGCTGGTTGGCTTACCACTATGCCTGTCTTCAACACTTAGTAAATTAGTACAGTACATTTGTGTATTTATCACCACTTAATAAATACGATTGTAGTGTATTTATAACCATAAATACTATTGTATTGCAACTGAGGCACCATTTTTTTCTTATAGTGATCTGGAACAAATAATTAAACACACTACAGCGTTCCAGATTGGCCAGCGATCAACTTGCTAACATTCTTGATCTTTGTTTTACCTCTAACCCCTCACACTATTCATACTCAATTTCTTGACCCTCGGATCTTTAATACAATCTTATTTCTATTAAATCAAACTGCCACCTCCCCACCCTGCTCTGAATGCCAACTATAGCACTATGGGAGGGCAAACTGGCAATCCTTAGAGAATTTTTCCGACTCCTTGGGATGAATGTTACTTTTCCATTGGGCCTCAGTATGTGCTGACAGCATTGCTGGGGTTATACTCAGTGGTATGAGTGCATTTATCCCATCTTCTGTCAAAACTTTCACTTTACAATCATTGTTTGATCGCTCCTGTTCTCTTGCATGTAGGAAGAGATAAGGCTTATCAAGTTATAAAAACTACCTCCTCCTATTACCCCTCCTTTCATTACTTCTAGGAATTGTTTTAAAGGCTATTCTTCGTAGGGCCAAATGGAATTTTATAAAAAGAAAAGACCACTGTCTGACTAACTCTTCCACTAAAATCAGCTCATGGTCTTTAACCAAAAACATCTGTAATAACTTTGCAATCCCTCTTTTCCTCCTCTCTTCCAACCTGATAACTCTGTAGCCAACTCTCCCCTGACAAAGCCAATCTCATTGACACCTTATTCTCCTCTAACTCCACCTTAGATGTTTCCAACTCTATCCTCTACTCCTCCTTCTGAACCTATGCACTTTCCTATTATTGCCCTTTCGTAGGGTTGCTGGTGTGTTATCCAGGTTGGATGAGTAAAGCGCTAGGACCAGATGGAATACCCCTCGTGTTCTGAGGGTGTGCTGAAATTCTGGCCTAGCGCTTTTCGCCTCTTCGCCCTTTGCCTCATAAACCAAACTTTTCAAGTATGCCACAGTTCAGCCCATTCGAAGAAGGATGACCATTCTCATCCCTCTAACTATAGCCCATTGCCCTAACTTCATCCTTCTCTTAAGATTTTCTCGAAATTATCTTAAACTCGCATTTCTCCTCCATCAACCTGAGCGCTTTCTCTTGTTTGAATCACCAGTTTGGCTTTTGACAGGCGAGATCTTCTGGTGATCTGCTTTCCTATTACACCCATCTTTGGTCATCCTCTTAGGGGTTATGGGGAAATTTTACGTCGTGGCCCTCGACATCTCAAAGCATTTGCGGTATGGCAAAGTCTTTTCTTTCTAAACTTCCCTCTTATGGTTTCTCTCCCCACTTTGTTCTCTAATTTCTAGCTTCATGAGCGATCCGCCATAATTGTTGTGGGGATCGATCTGCTCTTTCTCTACCAATAGTGGTGTCCCACAGGGTTCTGTTCTTTCACCTACTCTTCTTTCTTTTTATCAATGATATACTTCACAATTCACACTCACGACTAATTCTAACCATTCTTACGCTGATGATTCTACTCTTCACTCTTCACATTTTCCCCTTCCCCTAATTCTCCAAACTAGATCTGTTTCTAGATCTGATATCATTTCATCTATCAATGGATATGTGCAGCATCTCTGAATGGGGAGGTAGAAACTTGGCTAAATTCAATAGTAATAAATCACTGTATTTACCAATTACACTTTCCAATAGAAAATCTCCTTCCAATCACATTTCAGGATGCAATCTTTTTGCTAAAATCTAAAATAGAGATACTGGTTCTAACCATCTCCTCTACAATGTCATGGAAGCCACACATCCACAACATTGCTAAGGCTGCCTAATGGGAATGCTGTACAGATACGTAGCTACTTCACTCCTGAGCAATTTTATAAAGGGATTCATTCATCTTAACATTGAACTGCTCTCACATCTGGGGTGGCTCCTCTTCTGTCCAATTTTTAGATAGAGTGGAATAAGGCATTTTGTCTTGTTAACTCTTCTTTTGTTGATAATATCTTATCCCATTCACCAGGATCAGCTTCAGTAGAGCCACTCCTAGATCACCACAATGGCAGATGTTGTGTTGTGGTAAAAACATGAAATAATTCAGTACAAAGAAATGTATATACAGTTGACCCTCGTTAAAGCGGACTAAGAAGGGAAGGTGTCCATTTTAGCCGATTGTCCGAATTAACGATTTAGAGGTTAATATTGCATAATATTGCATTATACAGCTATGTGTATGTTTATTTGAGTGCTCTGTGAGGTCCTTTTCTCTCACTTCAGGGCGCTGGAGTCGTCCGTTTT
The DNA here is from genome assembly GCF_018991925.1 of Homarus americanus. Lineage (NCBI taxonomy): Eukaryota > Metazoa > Arthropoda > Malacostraca > Decapoda > Nephropidae > Homarus > Homarus americanus. The sequence goes on along the minus strand of NW_024717426.1, from coordinate 18,008 downwards.
CTCTTAATCTTAGAGTGCACCAGAGACTTTGTTATTCTTTAGTATTGACACAGAATTTGATATTGCAACTGGGGTTGCAATTGTTGAGTATGTCTGTTTACAGTTGAAATATTCAAGATCCATTGTGAGTGATGTTTAAAGCTTCAACTGTCTTTATGGTTGATAAAACTTATCAAGTCTGTCAGTCTGAGTGGCATGTGTGAGGCCTTGTGTTTGTACAACCGATAAATATATAATGTTATGGTAATTATCAGAAACACATAGGCATGGAGGTTTACTACAAAGTGATGAAAAGGATACTGTACAGTGGCTAGTCCACAAAACATGTAGCAATGTCTCTTTATTTGAGTGCCCGTCATAGGAGTCCGTTTTTCTCTCACTTCAGGGCGCCTGAGTCGTCCGTTTTCTCTTAATCTTAGGTGCACCAGAGACTTTGTTATTCCTTAGTAGTGACACAGAGTTTGAAATTGCAACCCAATTGCAACTGGGACAATCGACCAGAAATTTTATAAGGACAGTTCCGATTTACGTCCGATTTATCCGAAATCCGGATTAAAGGTGGGTAACTTGAGAGTCGACTGTACTGTACAGTATACAGTAGATGACTACCCTGTTATGCAAGGAATGCTTTTCAAGAGTCATTGCGAATATTGGCAATTTTCCCCATAAGCGTACTTTCACCACATATTACAGTATTCAATATACACTCCTCATTATCCGAGACTAATGTGTATACTGTAGTACCAGTGAAAATGAGGAATAAATAAAATAAAGATAGAATACTACATTGCCAGTTGGCAATAGTTTCCCGGAGACTGGAGTAGCTGAGATATGCAATTCTGCTATCTCCTCTTCCATGATCCATCGCTAACTACTGTGCTCCTAATAAATGTTTATTCCTCTTTTTTTTAGCATATGATTATTTTTTTTTTTTTGCACATTCTGTATGAACTTTTGTGTGCATGAAACAATATAAAAGAAATGAAAGAATATTATGTACATTATATCTACCCATAACTCTGAGTTGAAAAATAACAGCAACACAGCTTGGCCTGGTAGGTGGATGTAGCTACAGGGACAGTCTAACTTGGTGACCAAGTCCACATACATTCACTTTACACACATTCACACCCATGTTCTTCATTTTCTTATTTATAGCAACATGCTATCTAGAATTATTTTTTTGTATTCGTTTTGCAAATAAGTGGGGTTGCACTACAAAATGTTAAATATGGATTTTAAAATATCAAGTCTTGAATAAGCGAGGCTTACCTGTATATATATTTTAAGACCAATATAAACTATATTCCTAATAACCAACATCTGAACCATTTTCCTAGATTTAATTTATAAAATTTTTGGTATATTTATAAGCTAATAGAAATGTCTGAATCTATTTTACATAGTACTGTATGTAACATTATAACTTAAAATCTTTTAGGTGGAGCCATACTTACAGAAGAGTAAGCTGCCCACTTGCCTGAATCGTGCTTTGGCAGTAGACCCGCAACCCACTGTGTAAATACCTCAGAGCATCTATTTTACATGCAACAGATCACCACCAAGAGGCTCCTTGCTGAGCTAAATCACTTAAAAGATTGTTCCCAAGGAATCTAATGTTTACTTCTTGCTTGGCAAGGTAAGAATATTTTTGTATAACAGTAGATAATACCCTTCATATAAGGAAGCAGAGCTGTACAAGGGGACCACGACTTAGAACATCCGCCGATCTATCGGGGTAAACTTGAAAATTACAGTATTTTATATAACTGATTTACTTTTTACTTTCATTTACTGTATTTTGTCATTCTATATCTTTTGTCTAAAATTAATTTATTTTAGATGTATATAGGACTTAGGCTCTGATATAGTAGGATTTTAGACATATTTCTGTAAGTCAGTATGCACATAGCATGTGTTTCTACTTCTGTACAAATCCGACTATGGATGAGGAAAGAAAAGAGGTAAATACACAAATGATAGTGACAAATTTGAATGATTAGGAAAAATTAGCTACTTTTTACTGGTAATGTTATGAGGTGATGATTCTGAAGAAAGTTGTAAATGTTTGAGATTGAAAGTGTGTCAGAGGTGAGCAAGTTGAGGTGATGGTGAACAAGTAATCTAAGTAAATAATGAAGGGAAGGAAAGTGGATATTAATTTGTAAAGAAAATGGAAGAAATGAGGTATTTCAGACACCTAAGAGTGGATATGTTAGCAAATGGGAAAAGCATAGTAATAGTTGTTGAAAGAAGAAACAGGTGCATTGAGAAATGGTGGAAAAGAACTGTGTTGAGAAGGCAGAGATGGAGATATATGGAGAATGGTTAAATTAGCAATGTTTTACATGTGCCGACCTTGGATGGAAGGAGAAGAAGCAAATCAAGTGACAAATTGTGCCTGAAAGCAGTGTTTGGTGTAGATGGGATACCAAAAATCTGCAGGGAGGTGTGATATTGTAGAAATGAAATGTGCCCAAAATGGAAAACTTACCAGGTTTGCTAAAGATTCTTATTGAGCAGAATACAAATAAAATGTATTGTACAGACTGAGAGCTGGAAAGATATAAGAGTGGAAAAGATAGGAAGAATGGGGGAAGCGAGACCAAATGTGTATGCTTGACTAGATAGGATGGCATAAAGTGAATTTTGGGTATGATGTGTGATGTTGCTTTGTGGGGTGACAGCAGTAAACCAGATACTGTATGTAGACGTCTTGGGGTTTTGTTGTGGGTGAAAACATCATAGCAAGTCTATGTGGTAGGGTCAGTGTTGATGATGCTAGCCACTTCTTTGTTGTTATAGTGGGAAAGGGCTTTTAATGCTGGAGAAAATACTCTTATATAAATTATATTGTATTTTTTGATAATTTTATTTGAAATTTTCCTTCACAGGTGCACAAAAAGTTGGGTCAGACTCATCTAGCTATTAGACTTCTCCTGGGGGACCTTGACTAAAGGTGCCAACAACCAGTTTAGGAAATAATTGACCCAACCATCAATAAGCTCCCTGTTGATGATGACACCACCAACAACAACCCCCATGATAATGGTGGGTTTTTAAATGCGATATCAATATTTGCTCTAATTACTGCTCTTATAATAATGTTAGTACTAGGATATTTTTCCAAATTTAGTTTTGTTATACAGGTTGCATATATTAATACTCCCTCAACTCAATTTATTGAAATATATTTTGCAATAAAAATTTACTAAAGCATGTTCATGTTTGTGTCAGTTGGGTCTCAAAAAATTAGGGATTTGGATTCATATTTCAGTGGGGTTAGAGTTCTCAAAATGGCACAAATGTAAATCCATAAAATAACATTTGCCGACCGGAGAAGTGGGGGTGCATTTTACTTGTTTACGTACACATATTCTAAAATCCAGGTAAAAAATTACTGTCTCTAGAACAGATGCCCTGTCCCAGCAAAAATGTTCTACTTTAAAACTATCCATGAACATTCTTGTGTATATCCAGGGTGTCATCCACGAATAATAGAGGACGTGAAATAATAATCCAGTAGACAGCAGGCCTCCTGTACTACCTTTACTATCTGTACATATCTATTTGTTGTGTGTGGTGATTGAGTTCCCCCTCCCACATAGTATATAACAGTTGGCAACAAGTTATGCTGAAATTGAGCGAGTTAATACAATTTAAATATACAGTATAAGGCTTTTGAAAAAATAATTCATTATACAGAAAGTTGAACACTACACATCTGGATAAGATGACAATGTGTAGCTATAATTACTTCATGCAGGGTTGCTTGGTTTGATCTTATAGGATTTCTAGTTCACCCAGCTATAAATAAATGCGATGGCCTGACTATAGTTAGGGGTTTGGCAACCACTCTGCCTTTGTGTACCAAGGCTTAATTTTATAGCGTGCTCTATCGTTACTGTTCCTAGTAGGCCTGTGGTACTCACTTACTTTGTTCATCAAATTTGCAGTGACAGTCACCTCATTTTCTCTGTTGTTATAAATTAAGGTCTCAAGTTGATACACAAATTACATAGAAACATTGGTATAGTATCACTTGGTATTTCCTTTTTGGGTTTTCAATATAGAATTGTCCTATAGTTTTGTATTGCAAATGATCACAAACATATACAAATTTAGAGAACTAAACTGAAAAAAAATCTGAAATTCTTCAAAATACTTCAAATCCTATACAAGTTTGGATTGTGTAAGGGATGAAGATGGTAATATAGCAGTGGAAGGCTTACCCAAGCAGGTCTTTTATTCCTACAAAAACAAAATAAAATAAATTGAAAATATTTCAGAAATTTTTATAGTCTTTAAAGTTTAAATAATTCTGAGATTCTTTCAATATCTTTCTCTCATTCTTATTATCTTATATATATAATTTTTCTTACTTTCAAAGGAATTAATAACAGCTATGAAATCAAATTTATCCCAACTTTACAGAGAAATATTTCAGGATTTTAAATAATTTCAGAATTGAACTTATTATTTCATATTCTCAAACTTATTCATTCCTTTTCTTATTTATTTAGCAGGTTAATAAGCAGTGGAATGCTGGTCTAGGCCTTAATCCTTGTCCAGGTAAAAATAAAAATAAAAAAATATACAGTGTATGAGGGTCTCAGAAGCACAAAGGCACATAAGCGCCAGCAGAAATGGGTTATTGGTACCATCATTCTCTAGGTTGAGTTCTGTCTTTTGGGCTTGGATTTGGCCTTGTGTTACTCCATGGTGTAACTGAAGCAGTAGTTCTATCAGATAGGACATCAACTTTATTCATGGTGCTCTTTCCTAAGTCACATTCTCTTGTTCATGTTCCCAGACCTGCTGCAGGAGCTCTGAGGGGCAGATTAGTGTGATCTGTATGAATCTTTACTAAGTTATTAGAATTGCTGTTGTGTATTGTCCTGGTCACAGGTACAGATAAAGGAGTTCATGGATCAATTTTGCTTGTTTCTTGTGACTTTCTCAGGGAAGAACAGGCAACAGTGACTCAATTATTTGGTTACTTCATCCTCCCAGAAACCCTTTCTCATCTGAGTTGTTGGAAATTTTATCTAAAAATTTTGTCAATCATATGTCTTCTCAAAACATCTTTATGGACTACGCTTGACCTAGTTTTCTCTCCTGCTGACTGTGATCATGTATTAGATGTTGAAACTGACCTGATTGATCCAACAGTTTCTGACCATGTTTGGTTACTTATGGCTTTAATGTCCCCAAGACCACTCTTTTTACATTATAACAATTACTTTTGGGAATAGAAACATTGAATAAACCAGATTGATCGAAAGTTAACATTCTTTGAACTGGGTCAACTGCACTTTGTTTGACTTCTGATGAGATGGTTGAAATTAGATAATGATGTCTTCCAGTACATTTGAGACGTTATTGTCCAGAGATACATAAAAAATTCAAGTACATGATAACTCTCCGTGGTATTACTCGTCTATAAGTTCTCTCCTTATGGATCGTAGAAATTATGAAACGATGATGGCGTAAGCGACAAACAAACCGTACTAGATTGAGTATATAACTGTGTTTAGGGCTGTTGTTTGATGGTGAACGCATAAAGTTGAATGCAGTGGGGTATGCTATACTTGAATCTAATTGGTTCTAGAACTTGTAGGTTATAGCATTGGTCTAGGATATAGGATTAATCGTTCAGGCCAAATACAACCACTTAACAAAAAATATAATATAAATTGTAAAATTGTAAAAAAGTGCATAAATATGCATCTAAACCCCAAATAAAGAATATCATTAATACTTGTAATAAAAACAATAAATTATTAAAAAAAAACATTTAAATAATGTTAGTTGTAAGGAGTTTAGATTACGTTATAGCATTCTCAATTTTATAGGTAAAACCGTTGGTTATAGGAATATTATTAGGAGTGAGATCGTTAGTTATAGCATACCCACTATGTAGAATCCCAATTATCCGGCACCTACAGGGATTGAAGGTGCCAGATAAAATTTTCGGTTAGTAGAAACTTGCTCTTGGAATCCCTCAATAAATCCTTCTATGCACAGTGCTGGGTGACCTTAGGAATTTTTATTTACAGAAAGCAATTTCTTTAACACATTTCAATTTATATAAGCGATGTGACATAGATAAAAAAATATAACATAAAACAAAAATAAGATAAATGAATGTTTGTGGAGGTGATGGATTATAACTACATAGCCAGCCAGGTCACCATGTTTAATGAGATCGTTCCCAAGTGTGACCTTTTCATATCTTTTTGTGCTTTTTAACCTCTTTTTCCCCAAAAACAATACAATTAATGAAAAATTGCAAACTATATTCTTTAAATAATGTTTTTGAATACACATATACAATATACGTATATACTAGTCCTATAACCCTCGTTTATAGGTCACCCTGATTTTTTACCAAGAAATGGTTAATTTACGATATTCTCGTTTATAGTTCGACCCACATTTTTTAGGAGTAATGGAACAATAAAACCTTCACTAAAACGCTGTACGTCCTATAAACTGGGCTGCTTCGATGCATAAACAAATTTTGAAGCAAATTGTTCCATTTATTATTCACGACACTTACACTGAAGCAGCGGGTAGTTTCACGCTAATGTATATTTCATTCAAGTATTTCTTCAAGTCAATTAGGAGAATATTATTGTAATACAACAGTTTTTAACTAAACCATTGACGATTACGGTAATATCTTTTGAACGAAAAGCGAAAGTCATTGTTTTAAATCAAATTTTATCCACTTTCCACATAATCGTACGTAATTTCAGAAAAACATTACTTTTCAGTGAATGTATTTTATCAAGCACAGTATGAATAGAATATCATTGTAATATAAAATTTCAACGAAAACTATTAAAAGCGAGTAACATCTCAAGAACAGAAGCAGGTAAAAGTCTTTTGTTTTAGCCATCTATTTTATCCTATTTACATTAAAATACATCCGTTTAAAACTACTATTTATTTCCGAGAATAATATTCATTCAGGCACAGTTAAGTAAAATATACATGTGATGTAACAGTTTTTTAACTGACGATTGAAAAACACGTGTACCCGTCTAGCTGATACAGCTGGTGGTCGTGATGTGTCGTTAATAAACAATAGGGGTTGAAGTAGCTTACGGGTATTATATTAAGTGTGAAATATCGAAAGGTTTTTTAATACCGGTATTTTTGTAGATCAATGAGAACTGTGATACACATTATATGATATGATAAAGTTATGCCAATAACTGGAACTTAACATAGACTACTGAAAGCGTTGTAAGGTAATTTAGCCTATTGTAAGTTGGTGAAACTTCATTTACTGAAAGACTGCACAACTTTTCATTACTAATTGGTACATATTTTACGTTTCCATTGTTTACTGGCAGTAAATGGTAAATATTTTTCATGTCTGAAGCTAAAAGTTGCTCCCCGCCCTTCCCATCATGCTGCGGGTTCAACCTAACAAAACTTACGCATGTATAGGACGACCCCAATTTTTGCCTAAAAATTTGGTCTTAAAACTCGAACTATACCACGGTATATCGGTAAATGAATAATAATATGGTCACACAAGAGATGGGATGCCATTGTTTTTGTTGGTGTTTACATCAGGAGTCCGAAACGATGGTTCTACATAAATAAGACCTGGTTTAGCTGTAATGAACTTAATTTAAAAAAATATATATTACATGTTTGTATGTTTTTAAGTGTTGTTATTTAATGTTAATAAATGGAACACTAAGTAGCTAACCACTAATGATAAAAATAAAAGCGAGACAATTGGGAGCATAGCGTCATAAAGTAAGTCGTGCAATCCGTACATGTGAAAACATAGCGTCATTTATCTACATATGAATATGAAAGTAACACTTATTTACTGTTCATATACTATATGTTTTAAATAATATTGCAATGTAAAACAAAATTCTACTCACCAATGGTGGTAAAGTCTAAAACATAAGGACAGCCAATGAATATTGTGTGATTTCAACTCTGGCTAAGCTGTAAGTTCAACTGGCTGAAGCTGTAGGTTCAACTCGGCTGAGCATGGCTTTCCATAAAGCTGTTGCTGAAACTGTTACTGAACACAAGTTGATGTTGAAGCTGCTTATGATGCTGATTTGATGGTGTAGCTGAAGTTGATGGTTTAGAGCCTTGAATAATAAAGCTGTCGAAAACCTTGCACAGCTTCTTTCTTTTCTCATTATACATCCTTATGTAGAGGTCATTGCATTTATTTAAATTTTAATGCATTGTTCTGTTAATGGATCCACTTCACAAAATATATTCATTGCTTGCTCATATAATATCCACAGACCTCTACGCCTTTTCATCGTTTTAACACATCTAGTTTTGGCTAGCTTATACACTTTCTGTAGCTTTTGAAACAACACTGCCATCACTTGCTCTCCTGCTCATGTTGAATAGGATGCAAAAGTATATAGAAACCTGGAGAAAGTTTTCTCCTGTTCTGTTCCAAATGTGTGAAAACAAAGAGACCACCAATCCGACTGTTCTTTACTGGCGTCTCGCGTACCACTCATTAGCCAGGGCAGCTTCTTTTCAAGGTGCTGTTAGATTTTTTTTTTTTACAGTATTTTTTATTTGTTTATTTTTTTTTATAATACATATAGGGATTTAGTTATTATTTATATGAAAATGTAATTTTATTATATTTTGTAAATAATCTGAAGAGAAATAAATTGAATTGGGTCAATCTAGGGTTTAATAAATATGAAAAGTTGTTGGTCGAACGTTATCAAAGGCTTTACTGTACAGCGACCCTCCGTTAACAAACTCAATCCGTTCAGAAGGTGGATTAGATTAACCCATTGTTTCAATGGGTTTTTGAGTAATTAATTACAGCTCACGGGAAAATTTCCTAAATTCAACAAAAATGATAAAAAAGTTCACTTACTTTGAGGGTGTGTATGTAGAAGGCTCCTGGATGATGATGATGATGATGATGATGATGATGATGATGATGATGATGGGGAATTAGAATGTGGGTGGAGAAGGAAGAAACATTGGGGTGAAGAATCACCCCATGGTACCATTTCACCCATAAAATTTTAGTTCTCTTGGTGTATTTCAAGATTATTTTCTTTAAATCAACACTGCACTGCATTATATATTGCCAATATGTAAAATAAATTTCAAAATGACTAATAATTTGTGGAAACACAGAAAAAGCGTTTAGTTGAAGAGAGTCTCAAGCAAGATGTTCCTCAGTGAAACAGAGACTCACGCCTGTTTGCTGTGTTAAGAGGCTGGATGCCCCGCATTAAACTGATATTACCCGCCATGCAGCTTTCACTTAACGCGTTCGCATATACAGTGCCTTGCCAAAGCTGAACTTTCATAACGCGGATTTTTCCACAGCAACGCGGTGAGTGTCGGGTGAGTGTGTCCGGCTCGAGGCTATTTTTAGATTCGCACCACCCCCACCCGCCACCCTGCCTGACTGCCTGTTTTAGCTCATAAAATTCATACAAATTACCCAGCCAGAATATAGTTTACATTGCTGGAATTCTTATAATTTGGTGATCATTTTGAATATAAACAACATATTTTTGCATTAAACATACAATTTTTAGATAAAATGTTTAATCTGAGTAAGTATGTTATCTTTGTCAAAATATATGACATTTATATTCAAAATATTCCCTGGTCTTCAAAGAATCAGCAATGTCAATTATATTATCCTAACTTTAGTTTGAGGTATTATTTAATTTAGTGGTTATCCCACACATCTCCTTGGGACGGTTGGTGGGGGTGAGGGGGAAGGAGACCAACAAATAGACCATCTGTTCCCGGTGAAGAATTATTTTTTTAAACTGAAGATATTTGTTTTAGCTCATAAAATTCTACAAATACCGGTCAGAATATAATTTACATTGCTGGAATTCTTATAATTTGGTGATCATTTGAATATAAACAACATATTTTGCATTAAACATACAATTTTTAGATAAAATGTTTAATCTGAGTAGTATGTTATCTTTTGTCCAAAATATATGACATTTATATTCAAAATATTCCTGGTCTTCAAGGAATCCACAATGTCAATTATTATCCTAACTTTAATCTGAGGTATTTATTACTAAATGTTAAAACTCTTGAATGGAATTGGTGGGGGGTGGGGATTTAGGACTGACCACGCGGTTGGAAGAAGCAAGGTGGGGTACTTTGATTGACGAATAGTGTTGAAGAAATATATTTTTTTATTAACTGTAGATATTTGTTTTTAGCTCATAAAATTCATACAAATTATCGCCAGAATATAATTTACATTGCTGGAATTCTTATAATTTGGTGATCATTTTGAATATAAACAACATATTTTTTGCATTAAACATACAATTTTAGATAAAATGTTTTAATCTGAAGTATGTTATCTTTGTGAAAATATATGACATTTATATTCAAAATATTCCTGGTCTTCTACAGGAATCCAGCAATGTCAATTATATTTTCCTAACTTTAGTTAGGGTTATCCACATCTCCTTGGGACGGTTGGTGGGGTGGGGGGACCCGACTGACCATCTCTTCAGCTGTGTGCTGTGTGTGAGGTTAAGTCCATTTTTGAATGGACATTAACTTGTGACTTCTCTTAAAGTAATTTGTGCATGTACCATCATAAAATTAAGATGTTATTTTACTACAACATATTTATTTGTCAAAGTGGAGTTTGGGGTCGGGCTGGGTTCTATTGAATTAACCCCATATGTTCTGTTATTCACTTAACGTGTTTTCACTTAACGCGGACCCCGTTCAATTGACCGCTTAAGGGGTACCACTGTAGTCACATTACTTCAATTATGTTCAATAATTGTTAAAATGACTAAAAATTTAATATTAAACTTTTAAAAATTATTGATTAGTATAAACTTCTTGATATATACTAAAATAGTAAGGAATTTAAGCCTAGAACCGATTAATGTATTGGCGGACTGATACTAAAGCTGGTTTCCGTCAGTGCAAGCTTAAAACATGTTGAGGTCGGTTCGTAAGAACTTCAGAAACCGTAATTTTTTTCGTTAACCGAATTTTTTTTCGTTAACCAATTGAAGATCCTTATGGAAGGCAGTTCGTTAATCGAAATTACGTTAACCAGGTGTTCGTTAAACGGGATCACTGTACTTTATTTTGCTTTACAGTATGAACAATATTTTATATGTACAGTACAGTGGTGTTTGCATAAATAATTCCAGCCCCTCATAGATGTTTTTAAATTCGTGAAAATACCACACAGGTTCCTGCTGTAACACGCACCATCTACCATATCGTATAGCCTTTTTTTTTTTTTTTTTTTTTTTTTTTTTTTTACCACCAAGCTTTTAGATAAGTATTCAGGATTATTTGGTTAAAAAAATGGTGTGTAGCTTAATTAGAACTGATTTTAATGACTGTATAAAATTTTATTTTATTTATTTTTTTAATAAAAGAATGGAATTTCCATTATTATATCATATCAAAATATTTGATTTAAGGATAACTCATTGGAAATGTCTTTAGAGAATTTATTAAGGATCATTATGATATCAAATTCTTCCCAATCACATTTAGCAGATCCTAGAGTGGGGTAGTAGGAAGTCAGCCAAGAGAAAACTGACTGTGCAACCCTCCTTCTCCTCCTCCTTTCCTCCTCCTCCCAAAAGGTGTTGCTCCCCATTGGCCCCAGCCCTCCAACACCACCCACACACCCCAACACCACCCACACACACCAACCAACACCAACCAACCCCAACACCCACCCACCAACAACCAACCAAACACCACCCAACAACCAACCAACCCACACACCCCAACCAACAACCAACCAACCACTAACACCAACCCAACCCAACAACCAACCAACAACCACCCACACACCCAACCAACCCAACACCAACCAACACCCAACACCCACACATCCAACACCACCCACACTAACACCCACACACCCAACACCACCCACCACACCCAACACCACCCACACACCCACCACCCACACACCTAACACCACCCACACAAACCAACCCAACAACAACACCAACCAACCACACCAACCACACCCACAACAACCAACACCAACCAACACCCACACACCCAACCACACCCAACGCCAACCCCACAACCAACCCACACCCAACCAACACCCAACCAACCAACAACCAACACCAACAACTAACCAACCACCAACCCAACCCACACCCAACACCACCCAACACCACCCACACACCCAACACCACAACACCCAACACCACCCACACCCAACACCACCCACACACCCAACACACCCACACACCCAACACCACCCACACCACACCACCCACACCCAACACCACCCACACACCCAACACCAACCACACCACCCACACACACCACCCACACACCCACCACCCACACACCCAACACACCCACCACCCACACACCCAACACCACACACCCACACCACCCACACACCCAACACCACCCACACACCCAACACCACCCACACCTAACAAACCCACACAATCCAACACCAACAACAACCACCAACCCACAAACCCAACACCACCCACACAACAACCCACCACCCAACAATCATCACCACCCACCAACAACCCAACACCAACAACTAACACCAACCAACAACTAACACCAACACCCACACACCCAACACCACCCACACACCCAACACCAACACACACACCCAACACCACCCACACCACCCACACCCAACACCACCCACACACCCAACACCACCCACACCCAACACCACCACACACCCAACACCACCCACACCACCCACACACCCACACCAACCAACACCAACCCAACACCAACACACACACCCCCAACACCCAACCCAACACCCACACAACCCCACACCACACACCCCCAACATCACCCACACACCCCCCAACATCACCCACACACCCCCAACATCACCTTCACACACACCCCCAACATCACCCACACACCCCCAACATCACCCAATACACACACCTTCAACATCACCCACACACACCCCCCAACATCACCCACACACCCCCAACATCACCCACACACCCCAACATCACCCACACACCCCCCAACATCACCACACACCCCAACATCACCCACACACCCCTCAACATCACCCACACACCCCCAACATCACCCACACACACCCCCAACATCACCCACACACCCCCCAACATCACCCACACACACCCCCAACATCACCCACACACCCCCAACATCACCCAGCACACCCCCAACATCACCCACACACCCCAACATCACCCACACACCCCAACATCACCCACACACCCCCAACATCACCCACACACCCCCAACATCACCCACACACCCCCCAACATCACCCACACACCCCCAACATCTACACACCCCAACATCACCCACACACCCCCAACATCATCCACACACCCCAACATCATCCACACACACACCCCCAACATCATCCACACACCCCAACATCATCCACACACCCCCAACATCATCCATACACACCCCCAACATCATCCACACACCCCCAACATCATCCACACACCCCCAACCTCATCCACACACCCCAACCTCATCCACACACACCCCAACATCATCCACACACTCCAACATCATCCACACACTTCCCAACATCATCCACACACCCCCAACATCATCCACACACCCACAACATCATCCACACACCCACAACACATCATCCACACAATCACAACATCATCCACACACCCACAACATCATACACACACTCCCAACATCATCCACACACCCCCCCATCATCATCCACACACACCCCAACATCATCTTAATACACAATTCCCAACATCATCATTCACACACCCCTCATACATCACTACACACCCCTACATCATCCACACACCCCAACATCATCCACACACCCCCAACATCATCCACACACACCTCAACATCATCCACACACCCCCAACATCATCCACACACCCCCAACATCATCCACACACCCCCAACATCATACACACACACCCAACATCATACACACACACCCAACATCACACACACCCCCAACATCACCCACACACCCCAACATCAATCCACACACCCCAACATCATCCACACACCCCCAACATCATCCACACACCCTGTAACATCATTCATACACAATTCCCCCAACATCATCTTACACACCCCCAACATCATCCACACACCCCCCAAAACATCATCCACACACACCCCCACCATCCACACACCCCCAACATCATCCACACACCCCCAACATCATCCACACAATAACCTTCCACATCATCCACACACCCCAATATCCACACACCCCAACATCATCCACACACCCCAACATCATCCACACACCCCCAACATCATCATCCACACACCCCCAACATCATCCACACACCCCCATCATCATCATCCACACACACCCCCATCATCATCCACACACCCCCATCAATATCATCCACACCCCATCATCATCTTCACACACTCCCCAACATCATCCACACACCCCCAACATCATCCACACACACCCCCAACATCATCCACACACCCCAACATCATCCACACACCCCCAACATCATCCACACACCCCAACATCATCCACACACCCCATCATCATCCACACACCCCCGCAACATCATCCACACACCCCCAACATCATCCACACACACCCCCCAACATCATCCACACACCCCCAACATCATCCACACACCCCCCAACATCATCCACACACTCCCAACATCATCCACACACCCCAAATATCATCCACATACCCCCAACATCATTCACACACTTATCATCATCCACACACCCCAACATCATCCACACACCCCAACATCATCCACACACCCCATCATCATCCACACACCCCAACATCATCCACACACCCCCAACATCATCCACACACTCCCAACATCGCATCTATTACTCCCCAACATCGTGACACGCTATTACTCCCAACATCAGACGCGACACTTCCCAACATCGCATTTACATTACCCCAACATCGCATTTACATTACCTCCCAACATCGCGACGCATTACTCCCAACACCGTGACGCATACTCCCAACATCATTTTACACATACCTCAACATCATACACACACACTCCCTAACATCATACACACACCCCCAACATCGCACACACACTCCCAACATCATCTACACACCCACAACATCGCATACACACCCCAACATCGCATTAACACACACCCCCAACATCATACACACACCCAACATCATCTACACACCCCCAACATTGTGGCCACACACACCCCAACATCATACACACACCCCCAACATACGCGACACCCCAACATCATAATACGCGACATCACTCCTGCAACATCATACGACACTCCCAACATCATACGACACACCCAACATCATACACACACACCCAACATCATACACACAACCCCCAACATCATACACACACCTCAACATCATACTGCACCATGTGAGGCCCCTCATAACACCATATCTGTGAGGGACTTACTGCACCATGTGAGGCCCCTTTAACACCATCTGTGAGGGACTTACTGCACCATGAGGCCCTCCCTCCTAACACCATCTGTGAGGGACTTTACTGCACCATGTGAGGCCCCTCATAACACCTCATCTGTGAGGGACTTACTGCACCATGTGAGGCCCCTCTTAACACCATCTGTGAGGGACTTACTGCACCATGTGAGGCCCCTCTTAACACCATCTGTGAGGGACTTACTGCACCATGTGAGGCCCCTCATAACACCATCTGTGAGGGACTTGCTACACTACGTGTTTGCTGTTCAACCCCTCAGCGCACTTGATCTACGTGACCTCCACTGTAAACATTAATTTGTATGTTCCTTTACCTTTCTCTAATGAAGGCTTTTCTTAAACCACCAGTGTATGTAATGTCATTTATGTCCAATGTATATTTTCAGCCTTTGGGCTGCAGAACTTTTTCAATAAACTTTTTTTTTTTTTTTTTTTTTACGTTCAAAACGCTTGATAATAACAAGCTTCTCTTCAAGTGTTATTGCCTCTCTTTTACATTCACCAACGGGAATGCGATCACCAAAACGCTTCTTGGAGATATTCTTCTTTTCCATATTCACAATTAATACCACAAAATTGGAAAAATAGTAAGCAAAAATCACTGAGGACACTTCAAAACAACCCATGTGTTTCAACTGATCGTGTGATGTAAACAGAGAGCGCTGGTGTAAAACACTATTTTTTTCTCTTTTATTTAAAATTTTACTATTTACATATACGTATACATAAATATTACATAAATTATTTCTGCAATTCTTAATGTTTTATATTAACTGTAGTGATAATAAGGATAAGAATACAATGATCATATAAAACTCTATTAGTCAGCACTGCAAAACATTATTTTTTTTTTTTTTTTTTCATACACTGTTTATGGGAGCAGCTAAATTTGCAAAAAAAGGATGAAATTTATAGAGTCCCTATCAATTAACACTTCACTAACAAAACGTGAAATGTAAACACTGCATAACCCCACGCCAAAACGTTCGAGTGGAATTGCGTTACAGCCAACAGGCATTCGCGTTTTACAAATATCGTTTCTCTATTCATCAATCGTGTTATAGCCACTTGGCGTTGACAAAACACGCGTTATAGCAGAACTGACTGTGCTTTGTAAAGAAGCCCTGGGAATTTCATACAACTGAATGACTCATCTGGGGTTGAGTTTGGGATTTTTCAGTAAAGTTTATTTATTTATTTATTTATTTTTTTATCAACTGGCATCAAATTAGACTAAATAATTTGGGAATTATTGTGAAATTGCTTAAAGATGTGTTAAAGGAGTCCTGGGGGAGGGAGCTACCCACCCACACTACCTCCCACCTGCTGGATAAAAATCACAGGACACAATTCGGTCATAAGCTGCTAATGTGCTAAAAAAAATGGAAAACCGGGAAGCTACAAATTACAGTCAGCTGTGCTGGACTTTTTCACT
Source organism: Homarus americanus (assembly GCF_018991925.1). Classification (NCBI taxonomy): domain Eukaryota; kingdom Metazoa; phylum Arthropoda; class Malacostraca; order Decapoda; family Nephropidae; genus Homarus; species Homarus americanus. Next base: position 1,092 of record NW_024717426.1, on the reverse strand, counting down.
CAAGCTTGCCATCAAAGAATTTCTTTGTCAATGAAACTTCTCTGACAAAAAGCAATGTCCATCTACAAAGAAATAGTAAAGCTCACTCTTAGTGAAGCAGAGCTTCCCCAAATGAAAAACTTTAGTGCAACAGATGGGTGGTTTAGACAGGCAGTGGAGAATTAAAAAATAATAATTTTTTCGGCTTCATTGACAAGTACAGTATACAGTACAGTAGGGTCGGGATATATAGGGACTTTGCATAAAGATTTTTTTAGATCGCGGCTAGCAAAATTATCGACATTTTCTTATATGTAGCGATAATTTTTTTATTTCGCGAGGGAAATCTGGCTGGAAATATTTCAAATTTATCACGCCTACCAAATTTATTTATGTTTTCCAATATATAGTAAAAAAAATTATTTCGTGAGGGAAATCTGGCAGGAAATATTTCAAATTTATCATCACTACCAAAATTATCGACATTTTCCAATATATAGCGATAAATTTATTTACAGTAGAACTTATGTGGGGTTATGTTCCTGGGACCTCACATAGAGCCAAAAACCATATAAAGTCAGAACCACTACTAAACATCCCCTAAATAGCCCCCAAAATACAAGTTGAAAAACTGTACAGTACTTGAATGTACTCTAAAAGACTAAGCAATTTCTCTTGTGCAAAATACAGTGACCCCTCGTTTAACGAAATTTCGGTTAACGAACTGCCTTCCATAAGGATCTTCAATTCGGTTAACGAATTTCTTACGAACCGACCTCAACATGTTTTCGCTTGCACTGACCGGCAACCAGCTTTAGTATCAGTCCGCCAATACATTTATCGGTTCTAGGGCTTAAATTCCTTACTATTTTAGTATATATCAAGAAGTTTATACTATTCAATAATTTTAAAAGTTTAATATTCAATTTTTTAGTCATTTTAACAATTATTGAACATAATTGAAGGTAAAGTGACTAGTTTAATGCACGGCATCCAGCCTCTTAACACAGCAAACAGGCGTTAGTCTCTCTGTTTTCACTGGAGGTAACATCTTGCTTGAGACTCTCTTCAACTAAACGCTTTTTTCTGTGTTTCCAAGCAAATTATTGGAAA
>NW_024717425.1:17500-21576 GCF_018991925.1 Homarus americanus | reverse complement strand
CTAGAAGACTTCGCCAAATGCTAGCATCTCGCCAACTTTGCATTAAAGTCCCTACGAGCACAACCTATCTCTGGGGATAGAGGTTACATTCTGTTAAGGTCGGCGTAAAGGCCTCCCTTGATGTCATCCTCTGCATCCAGTGTTGGGGCGTATGCATTGGATGAAGAAGGCATGACGAGAGTGATTCAGTGGGGACTCCGGAGCGTCAGCAGCGCCAATGATCACCAACAGGCATTTACAGTTAGCCGAGATGCGATGCTGATGCCAAAGCCAACCTCCAATGAAGTTTTCCCGCAGCAGGCTTACCTTCCAGAAGGTATAGATGCACTCTATCTCAGAGTCGATCTCGCCTGGGAGGCGGGACTCACCAATGGCCGCTTCAGGCGCCTACATGTTCCAGCATATCCCTTAGGTTTGACATTCACTGCAGCGACTGCAAGAGGTTGTATATTTTTATTTTTGCTTTTAGGCAGGCTACGTTTAGGCGCCTTTTTCTAGCCACCCCCATGGGGAGGAGAGTGGCTTTCTAAAGGGCCTGCCACACAGACAGGACTGACTTCCTGCGTCAGATCCCAGTGCATTAAACCACCATCTTTGTGTGCTCTACGTGCAGAATCCAGACATAGAGACCCTCGCAGTCATCTCTGCTTGTCCCCGCCGCCACTGCTCATCGCCATAGGAATTTTTTTGGGGTTTTTGATGATCAAGAGAGCAATGATGAAAGTTGGATGATGGCTGCCATAGTTGATTATGTGGTGAGAAGAGGAACACAGATTACATTACCGTTTCCCTTTCCTGATCCAGTGGTGTAAAGTTTGCAAACGACTGGGGAGAAGGAGAGTTGCATTGACCGTTGATAGCCAAGTTTGCTGGTTTTTCTCAGTAGCCCGTCCATCATGCACGCCTTCCTCTGTCCGGTCGTAGTCATAGCCCCATTTCCTGATAACCTCCCGCCCATACCGCCATAGGGGTCTTATTGAGCTCTGTAAGCACAAGTCCGCCCAATGCGCCTCACAGCAGATTTTCCGTTTGGGGTTTACCCCCGTACCTTAAATCTCTAAGGTTATTCCAAGGCAGCGGGTAGTGGTGGTAGGCGCCAAGACGTTGTCCACATGCCAGTACTACGTGCCGTCCCCTGGCCACTGCTCCCAAGATCCCCTGCTGGTCTAGCCCGGGCCCACAAGGCACCCAGTTACCGCCTGTTGCCAACAGAGGCACAGCAGAAGTGTTGATGCTGAAGAGACTGTGTACTTGCAGGGGAAGACTTACGCAAGTTAAGCCCCCTTGTTCGCCCGAAGGCAATCCAGCGGCGGTAGCGAAAGCGAGAGGAAAGGCAGTTCTTCACCTAACACTAACATAATGCTGACACACTATACGACATAATACACCTCTACGCACACACACACACACACACACACATACAACATCCTTAAAATACCGAGACACTACATTTCAAGGCCTGACCCCTAACCCCCACCTACACTCATCTGTACAAGGAAAGGTTCATACAGGTGTTCACATAAGATGAGAAACAAGAACAAAAACAGACTGAACATAACACACGCTAGACATAATGGCTTACCTGCGCCACATATAAACACTGGCTAGTGACGTCATAGAGGTGGCGTGTTTGTTGGTAGAGCAATGAATCCGTGATTGGCTCTGGATTCTAAATATCCGTTATTTAATGCCGCTTTATTTGTCGTAACCTCTAGTAGCATCATCACAGCGATTCCACTTGTTGTCCCAAAGACAAAGTTCGTCATTAAACTAGCGCTATTACCATGAACTCTTTATTAAAATGTCATTATCTGTTGGCGTAATGCGGTAATTTCACGGTTGGAATTAATGACGCACAGTTTACCCTTGATTCTGGAACATAGTCTCTACAAAGAAGTTGCGCCATTGCTGTAAGCTGTTGATTGGTGGTGCATTTTGTCCATTTGTATTTCTGTCCAGTGGAATTTTTTTTGTCCAGCAAGATTTTTTCCATTGCGATTTTATGTCCTTGGGGATTTTTTGTCTGGTTCGATTATTTGTCCAGTAGGATTTTTGTCCGAGAATATTTTCTGGCTGGCTCTTGTTACCGTGTCTGTAACTGCATCGGGCGGGGTAGGTAGGTCTCGTTAAGAGGTCCTGGCCTCTAGAGGAGACGGGCCGCGGTGATTTAGTTAGGGTAAACTGAGCTTGCTGGACCGACTGGATAAGGTTGGTCTTGAATGGTTTAAAATCCTAAGCTGAGATTTGGGCAAGGCTGGGCTGGGCTGGCTAGGCCAGACGGGTTGGCTGGGCTGGGTTGGGCTGGGCTGCTGGGCTAGGTAGGTATGGCTGGCCTGTGTTGGGCCAGGCATAGGTAAGGGCTGGTCTGGTCTCCGGATGCTTTTTAATTGAATTTCCTGCCAGCCAGCCGCCTCCCCTCGACACCGCCCACCAGCTGAGCGTGATGTGTCAACGTTTACACCCCTGCCTCAGGTACCTCCTGCCCCTCCCTCCAGCCCTCGTATTATACCCTCTAGCATTGTAGCTCCTCTACTCACATTACCACAACACTCCTAATTACTCCTGATTAACGCCGAGGAGGAAGTGAGAGGAAGTTATTTGTCGTTTCTAGAGATGATAACACGACAAAACTCACAAGAGTATGCTGAGTTTCAACACCTCAACCAAACCCCCCTCCTCCCAGGCAACTACGTCGCACAAGGCTTCAACACTCGCAACAGCAAATAAACCCCTTCAATCTCTTTTTTCACCCTCCCCAGTCCACACACCCCGCCGCCTCCCACACTATAAGTCCACTGAGGCCGCCCCGCCAGCATCCGGTTCTCTACTGAAGATTCCCATTTGAAACCACAATGTAGTGTGCGGGCGGACGGACCACCCAGGTTGAGACCGAAGGCCCCCACAACCAGGCTGATAACGGTCCACCTCCCGATCCCTGACCACGCTCAGACTTGGGCTTCAAACACCAAACCCCATGTGTTCCAAAACCCCTTTGAACAAGCCATGAATATTAATCCCAAGAGACATTTGAATTAACATCAACATACTGAGATTGAGGTGTAAGGTATGCAGAGGGTGTTTATTTGCCGAAGAAAGTGAAATGAGGGGTAAGAGAGATGGAGGGTGTTGGGGAGAGGTACCCAGGTACGAGGCTAAGAAGGTATGTCAGCGCCAGAACCACGCCGGCCCAGACATTGTGTGGAAATGGGTTGGATTCTCCAGATTATCAACAGGTTAATTGCTTTATGTGGCCCGGACCAAAAGAGTGATAACTGTCTCTCAGGTAAAGAAGTCAGCGGTATGACAAAGCCTAAGGAAATGGCCGGTAGGAGACGAACAACAACAACAAACAAGACGGTGAAGAAAAACGGACGAGGGAGAATTGGTGAATGTTTTGCAGACAGGAAATAAGACAAAACAATTACGAATAGAGGAAGTATAAAAAAGGGTTAACATCCATGGAACAAGAGGAATTGAAGACGGTAATAATAACGCAGGAGAGAGAGAACAGACAAAGAATGATGATTAAGAGGGCAAAGAAACAGGTGAAAATCCCCCAGGTCCTTTTTTAGCCTACTGGAACAGGATAAAGATGGAATAGACGAAAAGAGGAATAAAAGAGAAGAAAGCGAGAGAAGAGGAGAAAAAGAGCGGAAACTGATAGAAACTAGACGTGGAGGAAGAGAGAGAATCAGAGGACACAGCGAAAGAGATAACACCTGTTGAAGGTAGGATTCACTCTGTTGGAGGAGGAGGAGGGAGGAGAGGAGGAGGAGGAGGAGGAGGAGGAGGAGGATAGATATTGAAGGATACGACGATGGGGGGGGGCGAGGAGGAGGAGTTGTAGGATGGAAGGTGGTGAGGCAGGATGTTGAAGGATGGGGTGGAGTTAAAGTTGGAGGATGATGGAGATGATGAAGATATATTGGAGGATGGGGGTGAAGTGTTAGAGGTGTGTTGGAGGATGGGGTGATGTGTTAGAGGTGTGTTGGAGGATGGGGTGATGTGTTAGAGGTGTGTTGGAGGATGGGGTGATGTGTTAGAGGTGTGTTGGAGGATGGGGGGTATGGTAGAGA
>NW_024717425.1:0-12500 GCF_018991925.1 Homarus americanus | reverse complement strand
AGACTCCGAAACCGTGTCTTCAACTGTAGGGAGCTGAAATTATCTACAAAGTTACACGTATATCAAGCGGTAGTCCTCCCCACCCTGCTGTGTATGATAGCGGTACTTGGGTCACATACAAGAGGCGCCTCAAGGCACTATAGGAGCATCGAGGCTACCATTATCCATGAACAACTACGCTGGACTGGGCATGTTACACGCATGGACGACAGTAGACTGCCAAAGCAGCTACTTTACAGTCACCTAACGAACAGTAAACGTAATGCTGGCGAACAACTGAAAAGGTGTGAGGTCAGTCTGAAGACAAATCTGAAAAAGCTGCTAACTCGACCCTCCTCACCTGGGAGATGATTACTCCACACCGTAACGCTTGGAGGAGCACCACACGAGAAGGTGTTAGTACTTTCGAGTTAGTCCGACTGCAAAACGAGGCAGACAAGCCAACCCCGGAAAGACGCTGCCGCCGCCCCTCCTGCACTAGATGTAGCCCCCCACACGTGCAACATCTGCGAACGACCCTATCGGTCCCATATCGGCCTCTTTGGTCACCTCAGAGCTCATCAACGAAGGTGACATCCTTTATAACTCATATCATTGTATCATAGCTGGATGATTGTCTTACTCGATTCCGGAGGACAGCAAAGTAGTAGTAATGTGTGTGTGTGTGTGTGTGTTCACGTTTGGATATGTATATGTGTGTGCGTGTATCTGTCTGTCTGAATGTATTAGAATATTTAAAATGAGTTAAGCTTTAGTACAATTCACTATATATATATATATATATATATATATATATATATATATATATATATATATATATATATATATATATATATATATATATATATAGGTGAGACCAGGTAAACACAGACCTGGTCTCACCTCCTCTGTATATATACACCTTGATTGTATTACTCTCTAGACTGTACTCACCCCTGAAGATGTGAATTACACGAAAGCGCTGGGAACTTGTGTCTTCCTTGTGGTTATCAGCATATACCTAGATCACGCGCACCTACAGTGATTTATTTGCAATATATATATATATATATATATATATATATATATATATATATATATATATATATATATATATATATATATATATATATATATATATATACATGAAGCAATGAAAAATACAAAATGGGAATAGATTCGTATTTGGGATCCTTTGCCCATCACATTGAAAATAGGGATTCATATATGTGATTTCCTTGATAGATAAAATTGGGATTATTTTTTCCCTCGTAGTTGGAACCCCCAATATTTTAATGGCTATTTATTTTTTATGCTTAGTATTATGAAACTATTTTGCTGGCAGAATTTTTTTAGAATATAATGAAGTTCAACGACCACATATAATAAAAACTAATAAAATACTAAAATTTGCTAACTCAGATATTATATAACTAGTATTTTTTCTCCTTCATCAGATAAACTAATTACTTCTCTAAGCTCAATACATCTTTGTGAATACATTTGTAAACACGAAATTGACCAATATTTCATATATATATATATATATATATATATATATATATATATATATATATATATATATATATATATATATATATATATATATATATATATATATACTGAATATTTTAATTATTTGGAAGGGGGACACTACAGGTAAAAGCCCCAAAGCAGAACAATTACCATCTTTTTCTTAAACCAAATCCCATTAAGGAAACAACAACAACAACAAAAATAATAATAATAAGCGCACATCAAGGTATCGATCCCTAATGAGGTTGACTTTAATTGGGCCCGATAAAAGACCTCTCAACCGTATGTCTTCAGGTAAACGAGACGTGATCGATGATACTATAGGTTAGGTTAGAGTTAGGTTAGGTTAGGTTAGGTTTGGTTAGATTAGGTTGGGTTAGGTTAGGTTGGGTTAGGTTAGGTTAGGTTAGGTTAGGATACAATAGGTTTGGTTAGGTTAGGTTAGGTTGGGACAGGAATAGGTTTGGTTGGGATAGGACAGTTGGTTAGTTTAGGTTTGGAGTTTAATAGGTTTGGCTAGGATAGGTTTTTGGGTACATTTTCTCAAGTTAAGTTTTAGATAGATTTAGTTAGGTTAAGTTAGATGACCGTCTCCAAGTAATATGTACTGTAGCTGTTACATCATAAATTACTGTATAATTATTTTCAACATACTTATATTTTTTTATTCATCTTTTTTATATATTTTTGTGTATAATTTTGGTGTTTTCATTTAATATTTTACTTGTATTCTGCTTCGAGTTGTATATAATAAAAACTTTCCTTAGTTTGTCAACGTTAGGTTAGGTTAGGTTAGGTTAGGTTAGGTTAGGTTAGGTTAGGTTCATCAATTCGTGTTCTCATTAAGTTTTTTATTCCGTGTCTGGGGCTCTCTGTGTGTCTCTTTGTCCGTCTCTCTCTCTTCCTGGATTTATCTCTCATCTCTCTCTTCCTGGATTTATCTCTCATCTCTCTCTAGTATTTATCCCTCCATCCAATCTTCTATCTACCATCCACCCATAAATCCATATATTCATTCATCCGTCCATCCTAGAATCCCCATCCCCATCCCCCATCTACCTTAAAAAAAGGTCTATAAATCCCAATAACCTGACCCTTCCCCCCGTAGTAATGGAAGGACACAGCCAGATACCTATTTAATAAGGATGTGCTTCGTAGGGTCCAAAAAAGCCCCCCTTCCGCTTTTATTTTAATGAGAATTTATCGAGAAAAACGTCCCATATTGTCGTCTCCTGTTCATCATTGAGCGTGTAAATCGATCAAGACAATGGCTAGTGACGTGCGGGTCCTCGTACAACAGCCAATGGTCAATTAAGGCAATTTACAGGGAGCTGCTAATGACTTATGGCATGAGGAGAGAGAGGAGGAGGGCTGGATGAGAGGGTGGGGTAAGATGGTGGGGAGGGAGGCAGAGGGTCACTACCTCTCAGCTCCTTCATTATAGGTTTTCTTAAGTGACTAGTAAGTATAGTTTTATGTGAGATAAGACAATGCATAAATATGTTAGGCTCAAAGAACGAATTCGTTCACTGAGCGAAAAAATACCACCACAACATGTTGTGTTCGTTTTCAACATAATCAGAAAACGACGGTCTCGAAATTCCTCTAACTAAACCTAATCTAATCTAAACCAAACTCTAACCTAACCTATAATGAAATTTCGCTTTCTGGTTATTTTGAAAACGATCACAATGCGTTGTGGGCTTTTTTTTTTTGGCTCAATGAACGAAATTTGATTTTAGATCTAACACATGGATGTTTATTAAGCACCGATAGTATGAGAGGTTAATTATCCTTATTTTTTTCCTTTCAAGAATGTCATGAGGGTTGTCGCATGATCCAGTAAGTCGAATACCTGCAAGGCCTTCTGTAACAGTTCACCAGGTAAGCTCAACATGGACACAAGAAGTAGTTATCATGCACTGAGTCTGTTCTCTGGTACGTGACTCTACGCTGTGATTCTTTTGTCCAACATCCAAGTCAAAGGTGGTTGGTGTCGATGGAGGTGGAGATAATCTTGCCCTGCTTAGTCCACTGTTAAGCTATCGTCTTCAAAAGGCTAAAAATATCCTATCCTCGTTACAAAATTAAATTATCGCCCTTAAAAGTTAAACTATCGTCCTCAATGAGATAAAAGGCTCAACTGGGACCTCATTATGGGTTCTTCAAGGTCCTTACAGTCAAAACATAATTTCACTGAGACTACCGTACTTACATATCTACTCTACTTTCCTCCCCTATCCTAAATAATAAAAAATATGAATCTTTAAAAAAAATCATGTCCCTGACCTCATTTGACAGCTAACATGGCGTCAAATACAGACCCCACTGTAACTACAAGACAATCTCTCACCCTTTAGTATAAACAAAACTCTGGCTGCGTAGGGTTTAAGGGATCATAGACTCTACCTTACTACTTTCTAACGAGAGATAAAAAAAAAAAATGTAATTGCTATGCGAATCTTTAGGAATAATCGACGCCGCCCAGGGTTAGTAGTACGTGAACGAACTTGTGAGCTAATGACTCCAGTGTACAGTCGCCTGCACTTCTGCCTGCAGTGATTGCTGCACTTTGTGAGATATGACAACTCTGTGTTTGTTTACACCGTATTAAATTTCTCGGAATAGCCCTAAGGAACTTTACAATAGTAGCCAGACTAAGATTGTTAGATAAGTATTCCACAGAGCTGCCATAAACGCACCAGCTACTGCACCAGGTAGTCAATATGATGGTTTACTAGACCATCACTACACTCTGTCTGTATGTATGTATGTATATATGTGTTTGTTAATATACCTCATGAATCCGTGTCATACCAACCATGAATCTCTGAATTAATTTGTACTTAAACTCATATAGAAATTCAGTTTTTTGAGAAATATGATCAAACCCTCACTCTGTTGATGTCATTTTAATGTGCAGTTGCTCAAGAGGGTCAGACTAGTTACAGATGTGACTACGGTCAGACTAGTTATAGATGTGAAACACCTTACGGTCAGACTAGTTACAGATGTAGAAACACTTTGGTGACTAGTTACAGATGTGAAACACTTTGCAGTTAGACTAGTTACAGATGTGAAACACTTTACGGTCAGACGTTACAGGTGTGAAACACTTTACGGTCAGACTGATTCAGAATGAAACACTTTACGGTCAGACTAGTTACAGATGTGAAGCTTTACGGTCAGAATGTACAGATGTGAAACACTTTACGGTCAGACTAGTTACAGATGTGAAACACTTTGGTCAGACTAGTTACAGATGTGAAGAAACACTTTACGGTCAGACTAGTTACAGATGTGACACTTTACGGTCAGACTAGTTACAGATGTGAAACACTTTACGGTCAGACTAGTTACAGATGTGAAACACTTTACGGTCAGACTAGATACAGATGTGAAACACTTTACGGTCAGACTAGTTACAGATGTGAAACACTTTACGGTCAGACTAGTTACAGATGTGAAACACTTTACGGTCAGACTAGTTACAGATGTGAAGCATATAGACTAGTTACAGGTGTGAAACACTTTACGGTCAGACTAGTTACAGATGTGAAACACTTTACGGTCAGACTAGTTACAGATAAAACATTCGAATAAGTTACAGATGTGAAACACGGTCAGACTAGTTACAGATGTGAAACAGTTTACGGTCAGACTAGTTACAGATGTAAGCACTACGGTCAGATGTTACAGGTGTGAAACACTTTACGGTCAGACTAGTTACAGATGTGAAACACTTTACGGTCAGACTATAGTTACAGATGTGAAACACTTTACGGTCAACGATGAAAACTTACGGTCAGACTAGTTACAGGTGTAAAACTTTTGATGAATAGTTACAGATGTGAAACACTTTACAATTGAAACACTTTACGGTCAGACTAGTTACAGATGTGAAGCACTTTACGGTCAGACTAGTTACAGATGTGAAACACTTTACGGTGCGTAGATAAATGATATTCGAATTATTAAGATGATATTTGTGGAAAAGTATCAAGGTGGTGGTGGTGGTGGTGGTGGTGGTGGTGGTGGTGGTGAGACGTCATTGGAGTCACTAAACACACGGGGCACTATACAAGGCTCACAATAACGAAAGCCGCCTTAGACAACTAACCATGGCCAGTCTCCTTGGTATCTCGTGTTCAGGTAGTCACCCTCTAGCCCTTATCTTCCCCCCCTCCCCCCTCAAAAAAAATGGATCAGAAAATTTATTAATATGTGTTGTGTGTGTGTGTGTGTGTGTGTGTGTGTGTGTGTGTGTGTGTGTGTGTGTGTGTGTGTGTGTGTGTGTGTGTGTGTGTGTGTAATGATGTGAAAGGAAGGCCAAAACATATGGACATTTTAACGAAATGACTGAGTCCATATACTCGAACGTTGCTCAATAACTAACAATTAACACGACAGGACATAATACACATGACTAACCTCTGAAATACCCTTCAGCCTGCATGTGGAAGGGGAGGAGAGGAGGAGGGAGGGAGGAGGGAGAGGAGGGAGGAGAGGAGGGAGGAGGGAGGAGGAAGGGTGACATATATTTTACCGTCATCTTCAGTTCTTAAGAGACTTTGGCTTTGAATGAGTTGAGTGACCAGGACTGTGATTGTGGTGACCAGGGGACTGTGATTGTGGTGACCAGGGGGACTGTGATTGTGAGTGACCAGGAGGACTGTGATTGTGAGCAGGGGACTGTGATTGTGAGTGACCAAGGAACTGTGATTATAGTGACCAGGAGGACTGTGATTGTGAGTGACCAGGGAACTGTGGTTGTAGTGACCAGGGGACTGTGGTTGTGGTGACCAGGAGGACTGTGATTGTGGTGACTAGGGGACTGTGATTGTGAGTGAGCAGGGGGACTGTGGTTGTGGTGGCAGGGGACTGTGGTTGTAGTGACCAGGGGACTGTGGTTGTGAGTGACCAGGGGGACTGTGGTTGTGAGTGACCAGGGGACTGTGGTTGTAGTGACCAGGAGGACTGTGATTGTGAGTGACCAGGGGGACTGTGGCTATGAGTGGCAGTGAAAAACAATGTAAAATACATAATTTACATATATACATACATAACACAAACTGTACATACGTAACATATACAGTACATACACAACGCATGTGTGTCAGTATCCCAGTATTAGTGTCAGTAACCCGGTATAAGCCTCAGTAACTCGGTATCAGTGTCAGTAACCAGTATAAGCCTCAGTAACTCGGTATCAGTGTCAGTAACCAGTATAAGCCTCAGTAACTCAGTATCAGTGTCAGTAACCCGGTATAAGCCTCAGTAACTCGGTATCAGTGTCAGTAACCGGTATAAGCCTCAGTAACTCGGTATCAGTGTTAATACCGGCATAAGCCTCAGTAACTCCGGTATCAGTGTCAGTAACTCGGTATAAGCCCCAGTAACACGGTATCAGTGTCAGTAACGGCATAAGCCTCAGTAACTCAAATCCAGTGTCAGTAACCGGTATAAGCCTCAGTAACTCGGTAGCAGTGTCTGCTAACCGGTGTAAGTGTTTTGCCTCACATATTAAAGGATTAAAACACGAAGGGCATTCTGGCGGGAGAGTTTGTTTACCTCGCGTTATGGCGCTCACGCTCCACTTCACGTTGACAGCTGTTGCTCGAGATTTGTCCATTACGATTTTTACCTTCATAAATAGCGGCACAAGAAAGTCCTGAATAGTGCCAAAAGAGTGCCAGTGTTATCTCGATGGCATTTAAGCTGTTATTCTCTGTGTGTTTCTGTATAAGTGAGGAAGTTAGTCGTGCTCACCCATCTTTAACGAGGTCAATATTCATCTCAGAACCTTGACTCGTCATTTTGGTGTCGTAGTTTCAGTTAGATGTGTTTTCAGTCGTTTACTTTTGAGGCGGAACCGGGCATCAAGAGTCCACGCTTGTAGGTCAGTGAACAGGATACGTAAGATAGATTAATGCTAATATCAAAAAGTGTCGATTGTGAACCTGACTAAGTGAATATTACAAATCAGTGTCGAATAAAAGACATTCTCCTTCTCCTCGTGCCTATAATACTCGTATCATAAGAGTACAGTTTGATAGAGTATTTAACCAAAGAAATTTTATATTTCGAGGCGATCGTGTGAGAGTTTGGATTACAACACCAACAATGATCTTACTTGTTGAGAACCTCGACCATCAACAGGTGAGAATAATGATCTTTACGAAAATCATTAGAGAGTGTATACATTTTCTAAGACATACTTGCTGTTACATCATCGTCGGGTGAGTCAATATTTCACATAGTCGAGTCAGTCAGTTTGAAGATTATAACATGGATAGAGTCGTAATCTGATTAGGTCAGGATGCCGTCGGGAAGAGGTGACGTACTGTATAGTATCTTACATCAGGTCGTAAGGATAAACTGTTGGTTAGGTTTGGTTAGGTTAGGTTAGGTTAGGTTACCGTAAATGTGATTAATCTTCAGGTTAAATAAGTTGAAGGAGTACTATCGACCCTTCCATTGAGTACTATGTCTTTACCCCTTGAGTACAATATTTAATCCTATGTAAACACGTCTTGCCCTTTGAATATAACAACACTGTACTCGTGAGGCTGAGGTAGTGTACTCAAGGGGTTAATAATGGGACTAAATTCTCTCTTGAACAGAACATATCGTAATTGTTTTTTAGAAGACTTGTAAACTGCCACAGAAAAAGTTTGTGTGTGTTCCAATGACGCGGAGGAGGGCAATGGAGGGATGGGAGAAGAGAAATGGGAAAGGGAGAAGAGGCGAAGAGAAGGAGAGAAGGAGAAAGGAGGAGGAGGGTAGTGGAGGATGAGGAGAAGAGAAGGCGAGAATGAGCGAGAAGAGAAGGAGAAGGGGGAAAGGAGGAGAGGAGCAGGAGGAGGTAAAAAAGAGGAGAAAGAAGGAAGGGAAAGGAGACGGGGGAAGAAAAGAGAGGAGGAGGAAGAGAGACAGACACATGCCTCAGAGACACAGCGAAAGTTCTGGTGGATTAGGTTAGGTTAGGTTAGGTTGGGTTAGGTTAGGTTAGGTTAGGTTGAGGCACACGTGACTACAGTGTTTGTCCTGTTATTGTTCTTGGGTCAGGCGCTGGATAACTTTTTATCACCTTAAGATTACTCACCTAGCTTATTGCACCTGATGATTAATTAAACACCATAAAACTAACTAACCTAAGCTAACCAAACCCCTAACCTAAGCTAACCAAACCTAACCTAACCTAAGCTAACAAACCTAACCTAACCTAACCAAAGCTAACCAAACCTAACCTAACCTAAGCTAATCAAACCTAACCTAACCTAAGCTAAGTTCCTTTATTATATAGTATTGTTTATTTTCTTGTGTCTATATTTTAACAATTACATTTTTTATGATATGAATAATCTGAACGAAATTTGTGGGTCTCGTCGTCGTTTCTCTTCATAGTTAATAATAAATATAATACGTTCACCAATTCACTTTCATTTTATAAGAAAATACATATTAATACAGCAGAAATATAAAGGACTTACGACGAGATAGAAAACGAACAGCAGTATCCCCAACTTACCCCAGATATTATCCAGGAAAACCATGATGGGCAGAAGTGAAGCAACAGGCTCCATCATATCACTTACGAGAGGCGGCGGTGGGCGTGAGGAGGTCCATGATATCACTTACAGTGGGCGTGGTTGAGCCTTCCTGGGCCGTGAGGGACTGTGGGATTTGATATATACAAACCTTGCACTACCCTTCTAGGTGTGGGTCTTGCTGGGATTAACATTTTTTACCGCCGGGCATTTAAAAGCTTTCAGGATAGCCTGTCTGCTTATGTTGTCGTGCACGAGAGCCACCCGAGACGGCGAGTTGTGTCCAGTGGGTGGTGAGGGTGGCTGGGTGGCGATGCGCTGCTAGATGTCCATGTGTAGGGAAGTGGCTGGTGTGTGGATGGCGTCGGCTGGCCAGAAATGTTCAGAGGTGGCTGGAGTGTGGGTGGCGTCGGCTGAAGTGTTCAGGGGTGGCTGATTAAAGGTGTGGCGGAGAGAAGGTGTGGCTATACACTTACCCTCCCAAGACATATCTCCACACATGCACGTCAGTTCCTATATCTCCTTTACCATGCTTGGTGCAGGTGGATAAGGAAGGTGCTGCCCCGGCCTAATGTAGGAAGGGTGTCGGAGATGGTATCACCAGCTGGGAGGCAAGACCAGCTGCTCCTTCTGATACCACCTTCTCCACCAACTGTCAGGCAGTACCACCTTTACATGTGATGACTTAGGAAAATATTTACACAGTTTCTACATATCTTTCACACTCCACACACACACACACACACACACACACACACACACACACACTCATGTGCAGTTCAGAAAGGCACTGTGCTACTAAGCCATTAAAATAGATTTAAAATATACGAATTAAATTGAGAAGTTTAAATGAGAAATAGATTTAGAAGTTTATACATGGAATTTATCTGAAATACATAGAAAATTCATATAAAAAAAAATATTTGAAGTTTACATAAGAAGGATTGATAAATTTCCATATCGGAAGGATTTATGGGAATTGATATACGAAATTAGTAGAGAAAATGCATATAAAAACAGATCCAGTAATTTGTAAGAATGGTTATTTGAAGGTTTAATTTCGTGTTTAAAATTGTGTGGTAAATATTTACTGCTAATTATTTATATTCAGCTTAATGTTTATTTTTGATATTTAGTTTTGTGCTTAAGGCTTAATATTCAGCTTAGTGCTTTACGCTTAACATTCCGTTTGTGCTTAGAGCTTAACATTCAGCTTAATTTTTACCGCATTATTTTCTGTGATTAATGTCTCGCCTACATGACTTACTTTCTATCATACGTGATGTAGGTTTATGTCGAACAACAGTAAAAAATACATCCGTGTTTAGTCAACCCTACACTAACCTGACCTAACCTAAAACCCTAACCTAACCTAACCAGGCTTTCAACCTAACCTACCCTAGCAAACCTAAACCTAACTAATCCTAACCTAACCAAACGTAGTAACCCTAACCCCACAACCTAACTAACCTAACCTAACCTAATCTGAAGCCTAACCTAACCTAACCAAGCCTAACCCTAACCAAACCTAACTATCTAACTAAACCTAGCTAACCTAACTAACCTAACCTGACCAAACCAAGCCACAGCCTAACCTAACCTAACTTGCCCTACCTAACCCAACCTAACCTAGCCTAACCTACCAGAGCCTAAGCCTAACCTAATCCAAACCAAACCCACGGCCTAACCTAGCCTAACCCCCTAACACAGCAATACAACCTAGCCTAGCTTCAATCCTAACCTAACCAGCTAACTAGCTAACCCAACCTAACCTAACAACCTAACCTGCCTAACCTAACCCAACCTAACCTAATCTAGCCCTAACTAACAGAAATATTTTATGCATGAGAGTTATTTTTCAAGCATGACTTAATATACCCTTTAATGATCAAACTCTTAATTACCTTTGCTAATAATCGACTGTTAATTAATTGAACCTAATAACGTTTGTTTTGAGATATTAGTCTGATTAATTTAAATATGAGTGAGATGGATCTGGTATTTGATATATAATGATTGATGTTAAAGTCAATTTTGCACATGCAACATCTAATTACTCATTCTGTTGCAACTAATTTCGTTTGGCTAATGTACATAGTCGATGTCTATTTTGTCCCTATTATTATACGGAATTGTAGTCGAGACGAAGATATTTATTCATTATATTCATGTATAATTTCTGGTGCTTATTGTCTAAATATTTCATGTAATAATGTTCTAAAGTGATGTTATAATCTATCGTCCTTGAAGACTTGTAAGTGATAAACTTGAACGTGTATTAGAAGCATTTGTTCCTCTAATCCGATCCACTTGTTCCTTATAATCGTCCTTATTTACTATCAACATACATACTTAAATCAACACACCTGTACTTTAAACATGTGCTTATAATCAACGCATTTGTACCTATAATCAATATCTTACATCTAAGCGACGTAGTTGCATCTACAATCGTCATTACTGTTCCATTAATTTGGGCAGGCATCTCAGGTGGTGAGTGACTGAGAGTTGGGTTTAGTTGGTGGCTGGGCAACAATAAGCTACAGGTGTGAGGTACTTAAGGTTGACACGTGGAGAATGAGATACCTGTGTGGGGGGATACAGGTGTTGCCCTCATTAGTCCACCGGCAGCTCGTCAACACAGCCACCCTCTGATGTGGTGACAGATTGTGTGTGTGTGTGCAGGGGGAGGAGTGTTAGAGGACAATCACACACACACACACACACTGTACACATACACATCATTACTAGAAAAAATAATCCTTTTCACACCTTTAACAAAGGAGACAACTGCCCTATAATAGGCAGGGTGTTTTGCATCCTAGACACGCACACGAGTGATTTATCTAATTTCAGTGAAACAACACACACACACACACGACGTGGCGATAGGTAAAGCTGGGCATAACCAACACTGGCGCGCAGAAAAATTACTCTGAATTACTGGTGAAGATCGGGGTGATGGCCGGGTTTATAAGTCTGCAAGAGGCCAAGTTATCGTACGCTACATACAAACATAATTTACAACATGACAAGAGTTGTCGTACAGAACATAATATAGTTGTTGTACTGTACGTGTCATACCGACAAATGTAAACCATAGCAAGAGTTATTGTACGCTATGTAATCAATATATATACACTAAAACAAAACTATACATAATAAATTTGTCTTACAGGAATTTAACAATACAGTATATCATAGGGTACATAAAGTCAGCCATCACATACTACAATAAAAAACCTATCATACATATCATAACAGAGCTGAGTACATTATATAACAAAGCTGCAGTACTCATAGTAACATAGGTACAGTGTAATACAGTTCACTCTAATATGAAACACAGTGTTAATAGTCTGATTTGTTGAAAATCTACTACTACTACTTATAATAATAATAATATAGTAGTAGTAGTAGTAATAATAAACAATA
>NW_024717424.1:0-13690 GCF_018991925.1 Homarus americanus | reverse complement strand
TCTGACACTCCTAGGTACACCTCAGACACTCCCTGGAACACCTCTGACACTCCCAGGTACACCTCTTTCACTCCCTGGTTCTCCCCTGACACTCCCAGGTACACCTCAGACACTCCCAGGTATTCCTCAGACACTCCCAGGTACACCTCTGACACTCCCAGGTATACCTCAGACGTTCCTTGGTACACCTCTCACACTTCCAGGTACACCTCTCACACTCCAAGGTACTCCTGTGACACTCCCTGGTACTTCTCTTACACTCCCAAGTACACCTCAGACACTCCAAGGTACACACAGTGGACAGTTTTTAGTTCTTTCTTGTATTACCTCAGTATTACTCTGTTAAATACTCTTACCATTTACACCTGACCATTTATTTATTTATTTTATAAATTGTTTAAAGAGAGAACATCACCAACAGGATACAGATGTTGAAGTAAATAGAAGTTTGTAACCTAACCCTACCCCCCACTGCTACCCCGCCCTCTTGTCCCACATTCTTACTCGTCACTCCTACCCCTTACTCCTACCCCTTACTCCCACCCTTACTCCCACGCCTTACTCCCACCCCTTACTCCCACCCCTTACTCTCACCCCTTACTCCCACGCCTTACTCCCACCCTTCACTCCTACCCTTCGCTTCTACCCCCACTGTCACCCCACACTACGCTGGTAATTGAAGACATCATACATTTGTTCACTTAGACACCACTTATTATTCAGGACCTAATGGCTATAATATCAGAGTCATTATTCTTAACTCAACTTTATATATATATCAATTGTCAAAAACCTTCACCACAAGAAAGAAAAGAACAGTCGGGTATGGCAGAAAATGTAATAAACGAACATGGAGTAACACATCAAGCTCCATATTGTAAACAAGATCATCGTCATTGTTTATTTATTGCGAGGAAAAATATTGTTTGCAATATAATTATAAAAACCTTCTGTAATTCATTCTCTTCATTACACTAAAAGGTAATGATGTATATAAAGAAAATAATTTATAAATTACTAAAATAAAAATACGTATAAAAAAGTAAAATAACATCTATTGATGGAATAGAAAAGAATTATATCGTAAGTGGGTAAAAGATTTCTTGGGTAGGTTTTAGAATACAATAACTGTTTTCTGCATTACACCAATGGTTCCAAGTCAGAAATTATCCTTAAGTTTTGTGAATCAGTATTTACAGTTTTTCTTAATGGGTGACTTAAGTTACGGTCACACGATCCCTTTGATGAGCAATTAATTTGGAGCTAGAAATTACGAGTAATTTCTTCCAAATGTGGTCACACGAGTGGTTCTTGGTTCAGTTACTACAGCAAGAAAAAAAAGTTAACGCCGCTGTGCGAGTAGAAGGGAGACGGAACATCACAACAACAATGCAGACGACGCAGCAGCTATCCTTGGTATTATTGTTATTATTCAAAAGAAATGAGAGAAAGCGAAGAAAAACTATTGGGGACTCGTAAGTGGCTGGCGAGGAGGAGGAACGAGTGTTTAATATAGACTGGTTCAACTATCGTAGTTACAGTAAGGAGGGTTGTTAGTGTGTGGAGAATGACCGGCTGTATGGGCTTGTGTTTTGTAAACAAACACGCCAAAACACCACCCAAATAATAAACTCAATGTGTCGTAAAAAACTGTTTGTGCATTTTATACATAATGTTATTGATCTATGTTATATATAGCCTAGGTAAATACTCGATAAATCAGCTTCGTGTCATTAAATATAGTATTAACCGGGTTTTGACCCAATAATCTTGCTCGAAATAGTCAAGAAATTGACTATCACGATTGTCAATAAAAACGCTTCAAAAACTTGCTCGAATTTCTCGAAAATTGCTCGAAATAACTTTCCGGCAAGAAATTGCTAAAAAAAAAATGCGCCCATGTGACCACTGCTTTAAGAATTGTATGTTATCCTCATGGCATTGGAAACACACACACACACACACACACACACACCCCATACACAGTCACACACTCACCATGCACAATCACACACACCATACATACACTCACCATACACACACACATACACACACCATACATGCACACACCATACACACACACACACACACCATACATACACACACCATACACATACACACACCATACACACATACACACACACACACACCATGCACACACCATACAAACAAACACACACCATATACACACACACACACACACCATGCACACACACACTAATTGTTTTAATTTAGTTCTTGGAACTCTTAAGTGGCAGCGCTTGATGTAAACACTTCTTGGCATTTTCTGTTTATCTAGTAGCAGGTATACACACAGATATAATATGAGAAAATAAATTATGAATTCTGTCCAGGGAAGTGTTGTGAATATCACCTTGAGATAACACTTGTGTTAAGTGTGAACTTCCCTGTCTAGTGATATGTCCAACTACTACTCTGGGCCACGAGACAGTGGTAGTGATTACAGATTGCCCACGAGGGGGCTAGTTTATTGGGCACCCCCTTACATCCTGTGCAAGGTGAAGCGCAGAAGCGTTTACAGTGCCCAACTGGGAAGCATGCGGAGTTCATGCTTGCCTTTATGACTCATGTATTAAGGGCGTAAAAGGCCTGAAGGGTCATGGGTTTTGTCAGCATGTTACATAAAGTGAGAGAATGACGAGTGTGTGGGGGGAAAATTCCCGGTACAATTTATCTGTTTATGGCAAGTGTGGCAGGTCCCTATTAATGTGAGCGGTGTTTACTGAATCAGCTGACCCTGGCTCCACCTGTTGAGAGACGCAAGCCAAGTGATCTAAGAGTCGTGAATAACATGGTGAATCACTTGGTGTTATTCATTTGGGTGAATATTTGTATAAATCAAAGGTGCTGTTACACACACACACACACACACACACACACACACACACACACACACACACCACCCACACACAGTTTCTGAGAAGGAGATAAAAACAAGAACAAAATTATCTTTCTTTCACTCCATTGGTCAACTTATCCAAGAGATGCGACTGTTGATAACAACCAGAAACAGGGATGATGGTGGGGCCGAGAAGCCAAATGTCGACAACAATATACACAAAACAACTATTTCTCTTCTCAAATATTCCTCTCTTTTCCCACATTAGTTATTTACATTTATTATATAAATCTGAGCATTCAAATTATTTTAACAACGTCAGAATGGTTTTACAAGTTATAACGTTATTCATATAAAATGATTATAAAATGTACCTTTACTGAGACAAAAATCAAGGATTCGGCTCATCTATGACTTGATCAATGTGGCCGGGGACCCAGCACCCCACTGTGACAGATCTGACAGTGAGACAAACTTTGATCGAATGCTGTAAATCTTCAGCAGTTTGAGATTGTATTTAACAAAGTCTTAACTGGGAAAATGTTGTATGGCTTTTGTTATGGGGTAAGTTCTGGCGTGAACATTAAGACTATTTTTATAATTTTTTGTAACTAATATTTTTATCCGCCTGGTACAATTATTTATTAATGTATTGTAAGTTATGTCTTGATAGTCGATGTAATGTAACAATTTATTTTTTGTGTTAATGTTCATATAGATTGGTTCAGTGTTGCGGTTCTGACTCGTCAACGATGTTAATAAGCTGTTGAGTACATACTGCTGGTGAAACAATGTTATATTAACAACACGACAGACAAGTACTATAATACCTTAACATTTAACAATAATTCAACCTTAATTTAATTTTTTCACCAACTTAAGACACATAACCCAGAAGGAAGTGGGACGGGCAACATAACGCGGGATATCGTGGCTTCACTAAGTGCAAATTATGGAACTTGAGGGAACACATTATGGGAAAATGCGAGCCCGGCTAAGTGGTTCTCCTCAACATGGACGCAAACATCAGATGGACAAAGAAACAGAAGAATCCCGGATATACATTCATTTATTCTACAAAAAAGTTACGTAAACGAGCGTTAAATACGTTTAAGTAATAACAGTTTACGAAGCTGAAGTCGAGATATTAGAAGATGAAGAAGACTTTAGCATATCAGTATACCCCACGACCGGCGCCAGGATGTTAAGTGTGCCATCAGGGTATATTAACGCTGAGAGACGGGTGCTATCGTGGTATATTAGCATACCTCCACCCTGAATGGTATATCAAAAAGTACAGGATTTACTTCACAGATATTTAGTTATATCTATCGGTATATTATATAAATTATATCAATATATCTGTTTATACCAAATATGGCATCAGAGTATATCACCATTTGCCATCATATTCTCTAAATAACCTCAAAGTATACCCCCCAATGTATACTATCATACACTATAAATGACACTGTAGTATGTTAGTATATAATCAGGGTATAACATAAATAATATCAGCATTGTTTAGAATATCATATATATTAAGCGTGAGGAATGGATGTATATGATTCAATATATCACAGTTACATAAAGCGGTATGTCAGCTCATCAGCATATCACTAGAATGACATCAGAGTATACGACACTATACTCCAATAAATACTGTCAGGTATCTAAGTATATCAGGGTAATCACTGAGAAGTGTCAGAACATATCAGCATATTCCTTGACTGGTAACAAAGCATATCAACATACTCAAAGTATAATCAATGTCTCCGGAATAAACAAGCCAGTGACAGCAGCATATATTTCTGAAAATCAGCTGTGAAATATGTTCAGAACAGCCCAAAGTATACTATAATACTAAGCAACATTTGAAATATACCAGTATACTTCTTAACAGTCAGGGAAAAAATCATTATACAGATTAGTGTCCTCGAAGCAGATCAACTTGTCTCCTGCTTTCTGGGGACCCATTAGTGGCATATCAGTATATCCAAAGAGACACATCGGAGTATATTACCATATATCCCAAGTGCCATGAAGGGATATCAACATACCTGAGTATATTAACTAGCTCTCATAGTCTTCCACTCTCTCTTAGATCCATCAGAATATGTCAGCATATCACCCTATCTTCTGAAGGTCCAGTTTACCTTGTTCCGAAAGTATGTCGAAGCATACTAACAGATCCCCTGAATGCCTTGAGAACATATCAGTATACTTCTAGGTTAATTCATATCATATCAGTATATCCCCTGAATCTAAAGTATAACTAACCTCATTTCAAATTATTATTAGAGTATGTTAACATATTCCCTTAGAAGCATACCAGCATATCTCTTATGTCATTAGAGTCAACCAGTATACGCTCAGAGATAGATGCGAGCATATCAGGGTATATTAGCATACCCTGTAAGAGAGATATGAGCCTAGCTACATAACCCAGTATATCAGCATACCCCATATGCTATTATAGTACATCAGCACACCCTCTGAGAGACAGAACCATACCAACATATCAGAACATATTAGTATATCCTTTAGAGAGATATGAACATAATGGCATATCAGATGACAAGAGTATATCAGCATAGTCTTTGAGGAGCATATCAGACCAACCTAGCATAAGCTCTTTAAGATAGATGGGAGCATATCTTAAATAGACGGGAACATACCAGAGCATATTAGCATACCCTCAGAGACAGATAAGCGAGCATAGCAGAGAGTATCAAGAGCCCATCAGAGGGAGTGATTAGTTTGTGTGACGGCCGACTGTGGCACTGGTGCTCCTGTGTCCGTCCCCCGCAGACCACCTCGTTCACCTACGCGAGTTACCGCCTCTATTAACACAGATTCACGAGACAGTCTGGGCAGGTGAGGTAATGAGCTCGAATTTCTTCAGGTGATATTATTATTAAGGTAAGTGTGTGTGTGTGTGTGTGTGTGTGTGTGCTAGATTGTGTAAGTGGTAGTGTTTGTGTAAATGTTAAATAATAATAATAATAATAATAATAATAATTAACAGTTTATTGAAAGAGCTTGGCAGCCAGAAGGCTGAAAATATACAGTTACATATTTGGGGAATGGGTTTCGAATTACAAATAATATACAAGTAACATAAGTGATACAAATAAGATATATAATAACGAGATGGGGAAAAGCTCAAACTACAGTGCATTTCAACATAGTGACAGTGCAAGAAGTAGTATTTACTGGGAGTGAATACACTGGTTTATTACAAGTTATTGATAATTTTTACAATGGTTGGGACTGGGCTGTTCTTATAGCGATCAGTTCGTGCACGTATGGGCTGGATGCGGTTGTGGTGTCGAACAGCAATTCTCGGGCTAGGGATCTCAGGTGTAGGTGTAGGTGTGAGTGCTGGTGACCGGGATGTTACATGTGTGCGTTAGTGTAGGTGTGAGTGCTGGTGACCGGGATGTTACATGTGTGTGTTAGTGTAGGTGTGAGTGCTGGTGACCGGGATGTTACATGTGTGCGTTAGTGTAGGTGTGAGTGCTGGTGACCGGGTTGTTACATGTGTGCGTTAGTGTAAGTGTGAGTGCTGGTGACCGGGGACGCTGGGAAAGATCTTGTTTGCGAGGGACAGTTGAGATTGTCTCTCTTATCTAATACGCCGAAGACTACCAGCGTCAGAAAGACTGTCTCTTTTATCTCGTACACAAAAGACTGCCAACGTCAGGGAGAATCTCTCTCTTATCTCTTACACTGGAGACTGCCAGCATCTGGGAGACTCAGTTAACTCATCCTCCCTCTAAGACAATATACAAGAGAGAGATATCACCCCTTCACTGTCTCTCCCATAATGCTCAACAAGACACACGATTCTGCATTCTCAAAGTGTTACAAGTTCCATTTTTACCATCCAGCTGAGGATAAGAGGCCGCATCCCGTTACCCTGGGATCTCTGAGCAATTTTTTATTTTTTATTTTGTTCGGGGGAAAGGTGGAGGGAAATGAAGGTAGGAGGCGGAGGAGAGGACGGAGGTTGGAAGAACGGGATATAGAGAGGGGAAGGAGAGCCAAAGCAATTAGCTGTATTTTCACGTCTCCACTTAGTGAGGAAATCTCATGGACGAATCTTTGAGACTCATCAATTTATGTAGTTAAAACTAAGCCATTAAGTTGTGTTGTAATGTGAGGTGTGCAGTTAGTGGAAGGTTTACCTGTGTGAGTCAGGTAACATGTGGCAGGGTTTGGGTCATCAGGTAAATGGACCTTCCCATTGTGCTCAGACTTCCTTCCCGCGACAACTTATTATTATTATTACTTTTATAACTGAGATTTTCCTCTTATTTTTTTTCGCCTGAGAATTGTTATTACTTTTTTTACCTGAGAGTTTCCCACATTACGGGAGGTTGGTGGCTGGTCCATTACTATTGATTCGTGTGTGTGTGTGTGTGTGTGTGTGTGTGTGTGTGTGTGTGTGTGTCCTTCTAACAGTAGAGTCATTCGCCCTGCCAGGTACTGTACACTCACAGGTGATGGTGGGTGTGAGGTGTTAGTGTAGACCGTCAGAGCAGGGAACATGGTGATATATTCCTGTTTATATACAATGCTGGATGTTTTTGTTTAAGGTCCTGAGATATTTCACACAAGTTAGCAAGTGTTACTCGGGTTTGGGTCTGTAACTAAGCTTTATTGAAGCAGTTTTGTCCAGAGATTAAACATAATCATTCACGGTAAAAGATGTTAAGTAAAGGAGATCATTAAGATCTTAATACCATGTAATGATGGGATGATAAGAGGTAATTATGTGTCATGTAAAGATGGTAATTATCTCCCCTGCCTGGTGGAGACGGTGGTCATTCTGGCCAACTTCTGCCATAAATGATTTGATCATCTCCTCTTTACCATAATTACACTTTCTTACTGCCCCTCCTCTTCCTGCCTCACCCTTATAAAACGTCTCCAGATAAAGTATTACATAAGCTCATATTGGCAGGTGTGTGTGTAGTATATATACACACCTTAGCACAGTCTCCTTTGTTCACATGTAATCATCACAAAGGTAAATATTCTCAATTAATGTAACTTTTGTATTGTCTGGTGTCGGGTTCAGTAGAGTCGAGCGGCCAGAGTTCACTCTGCCTTTATAAATCGGTTAACAAGTAACTTTACATATACTTGAAATAAATTCTAAACCTTAGACATTCTTGAATATGTAATGAGGTCTTGCATAAAGGTGTTTAAACATTTCATATAAAAGAGCGACTGGAATTTTTCAAGATAAAAATATTGTATTGCGGACATAAAGTTTGGCTGTTTAGTCGAGGTTTGTGTGGCTTACATTTCTAACTTTTCTTAAGGACAAGATTTTAGTGCACTTAATATACATGATAAGTATTTAGGGGTATTATATAACGTGTTGGTCAGTGTGAGACAACTTGGTACGGTTTTTGATTGACGTGTAAGGTCGTGGCAGAAGTGTAGGGAACATTATATTTTAGTCAAACATTAATTTTCATTCTTGTTCATCTGTTTTAAAAATTATGTAAGAAGCTTATTAATTAGACCTTTAATTAACATGTGCTTCAGTTTCTTGTTTTTAATTATATCGCGTTTTCTGCTTCCATCATCATTATTATCATTATTATTATTATTATTATTATTATTATTATTATTATTATTATTATTATTATTATTATTATTATTATTATTATTATTATTTAACTATTTCTTTTTCTCTCACCTACAATATTTACTCTTCTCTTCTCTTCTCTTCTCTTCTTCCATTATACTGCCAGATCTGGGGTCGCTAAATCTAAGGGGATAACTTAACTCTAATCTTAATTTCTAAGGGTCGCTGCCACCAGACCCCCTCTGGACAGCATGTAGCTCGTTAGGTAGCGGGCAGAGTGGACTAGGCATTGGGTTAGGTTTTCCATTGACCAGATCGATAAGGGTAAAGAAGGGTGAAACCATAACATGTCTTAATTGGTTTATTTCTTATAAAACACACTGGTAAAAAAACACATACAACCACACTGTGGACCATAATTCCAAGGCCTGTCCCAGGGTATAGCACTGGCGCCTCTAACAACTGTTGTTGTGGTCGGCTACACTCCGACCCGAGATGGGTTTGGGGTCCTCGGCCCACGAGGTAGAGTAGAGCCGATTAATCATGACGAATCAGCGCCATCACTCCTATATTGACCTCTGTTGGGTATCCACCGGCTCCGAGCTACCGGTGGGTTTCAATTAAGCCCACCCTCGATCTGGAGACAAACGGGAATCAGCGTCAGGGGACCAGAAACATGATAACACCAACAAACTCTCTTGTCTAGACGACAGACGTATTTACGTTATATTACTTCTACACTGGGTGAATGACAATTCAACTGTTAAATCATGAACACTGGTGAACACTGATAATCACTACAATTGACTGAATTAACTGAATGGCTAGGAAACACAGAACATACCTGGAGACAAACGGGAATCAACGTCAGGGGACGCTGATTCCTCGCCATCTCGAGTTTATATACCCCTGAGTTGCCAGTGATCGCTACTCACGCAATGACAATAATTACAAACAAACTAACTGTTACTCATTCAAAGATGACCCTCAGTTGACAAAGGACTGGCGAATTACTTGGGTTGATTTACACAGACTAATTCAAGGTTGCGTTTGCCAGTAGAGAGTGCAATAAACGTAGTGACAACTGTGTTCGAAAGCGGGGCTTACTGAGAGTGGTCCTGAGGGTAAAACGCTCCTGAGATTCTACAAGCGCGGTGGATTTGAATATTATGTAGCGTAATATGAATTAAAACGGGTTTTTAGGAATGACAATGAGGTGCGCAGTACACCATTATGTCAATTAAGATTCTCTCCAACAATCTGATAATATTTTCATTCATTCATTTATTATTTTGTTTCGTTTTTCTCTCAATTTTATTTTCTATTCTTCCCTTAGTCTTCTTCATCTTCTCTAGACACCATTTCATTTTAACAAATATGTTTTCCTTATAATTTCTCAAGTTTTAACCTCACTGAGCTCATTACTGTACAGATAGGAAGACGGTGAACAAATTAAGAACATTTTTGTATCGTATTGAACCACATCAGGTCGCGCTGTGTCTGCTGTTCATTTGTTTTTATTCTGAGCAAACAAGAAAATTTAAATAGTAATAATAATAATAATAATAATGATAATAATAATAATAATAATGATCACTGGAGAGAGTTAGGTTTACTTCATGTTTATATTGCCGAGTTTTCATTGGTTCTTTGTACCTCTGTTATCTTTCTCACTCTAACTACCTTGTTCCTCTTCTCCCTCTAATTAGCATTCCTCACTTCTTGTCTACCTCATTATCCCTGTCATTAATACTCCTCTCTTCCCTCAATCCTTGTTCTCCCTCACTCTTACTGGCACTTTCTCCCCTCCCCCGCTCTTACTGGCACTCTCCTCGCCTCATCTCCCTCTCTCTTACTGGCACTCTCCTCCCCTCCTCTCCCTCTCTCTTACTGGCACTCTCCTCCCCTCCTCTCCCTCTCTCTTACTGGCACTCTCTTTCCCTCCTCTCCCTCACTCTTACTGGCACTCTCGTCGCCTCCTCTCCCTCTCTCTTACTGGCACTCTCTTTCCCTCCTCTCCCTCACTCTTTGGCACTCTCGTCGCCTCTCCCTCTCTCTCTCTTACTGGCACTCTCTTTCCCTCCTCTCCCTCACTCTTTGGCACTCTCGTCGCCTCTCCCTCTCTCTCTCTTACTGGCACTCTCTTTCCCTCCTCTCCCTCACTCTTTGGCACTCTCGTCGCCTCTCCCTCTCTCTTACTGGCACTCTCCTCCCCTCACCTCCCCTCCCCCGCTCTTGCTCTCCCTCAGGACTCTCCTAAAGCCACTGTTTGATCTGGCTGTTACGAGAACCACTCTACCTATCTGACGACCCTCCCAGCTGACGACCCTCACAGCTGACGACCCTCACAACTGACGATGCTCCCAGTTGTTGACCCTCCCAGTTGACGACCCTCCCAGTTGTCGACCCTCCCAGTTGACGACCCTCCCAACTGACGACCCTCACAACTGACGATGCTCCCAGTTGTTGACACTCCCAGTTGACGACCCTCTCAACTGACGACCCTCACAACTGACGATGCTCCCAGTTGTTGTCCTCCCAGTTGTTGGCCACTCAGTTGTGACCTCTCAACTGACGACCCTCACAACTGACGATGCTCCAGTTGGCAGCCCTCCCAGTTGTCCGCCCTCCCAGTTGACGACCCTCCCAACCCAGCGGCCACTCAACGGCAGCCCTCCAGCACGGCAGCCCTCTCAGCTGACGACCCTCTGGGCTGACTACCCTCCCAGCTGTCAAGCCCTCTCTGCGGCAATGCTCCCAGCTGTCAGCCCTCCCAGTTGTCGACCCTCTGATTAGCACAACCCTCCCAGCGGTGACCCTCCCAACTGTCGACCCTCTCAGCTAACGACCCTCTCAGCTGACGACCCTCTCAGCTTACGACTTTCCCAACTGACGACCCTCTCAGCTGACGAACCTCTCAACTAACGACTTTCTCAACTGACGACTCTCCCAGTTGCCGACCTTCCCAGTTGATGACCCTCCCAGTTGATGACCCTCTCTGCTGACGACTCTCCCAACTGATGACCCTCTCAGCTGACGACTCTCCCAACTGACGACCCTCTCAGCTGACGTCCCTCCCAGTTGATGACCCTCCCAACTAACGACCCTCTCAGCTGACGACCCTCCCAGCTGACAACCCTCCCAGCTGACGACCTTCCCAACTGACGACCCTCTCAGCTGACGACCCTCCCAGCTGACGACCCTCCCAGTTGCCGACCCTCCCAACTGATAACCCTCTCAGCTGACGAACCTCCCAACTAACGACTCTCTCAGCTGACGACCCTCCCAGCTGACGACCTTCCCAGCTGATGGCCCTCCCAACTGACGACCCTCCCTCTTGAGGGTCCTCTCGCCTGAGGTCGCTCCCAGTTGAGGACCCCATTTGAAGATCACGGCAAGAGATACTTATCTATAAATATTTCTGTTTTTTTGTGGTGGGGGTGGGTGGGGGGGTGGAGGGTGGAGGGTGGAGGGGGGTGGAGGGGGGTGGGCATAAAAGCCGGATGACATCTGGGCTGTTTGAGGCTTGCAGGAATGAGAGTCTGTGGTGGCATGCAGTGGGTTAGGGTGGTCTGGGAGAGACTAGGGTGGGCTGGAGGACACGGGTGGGCTGGGAGAGACTGAGGTGGACTGGGAAGAGTTAGAGTAGGCTGGCTGGGAGAGGTTCGGGTGGGATGGGACGGGCTGGGGTGGACTGAACTAGTTGGAGTGAATTGAGAGTGGTGGCTATGCCTGAGGGAGTTCATTGCCAGGGGTCTGGTTTAATGTTACTGGCTTAAGTTCCATTACATGTCGTCAGTTCTAAGTCCTAGTACTGGCCCAAGACCTAAGTTCTAGTACATGTTTTAAGGTACTGATCCAGGTTCTAAATTCTAGTACATATCTTTAGGTAATGACGTAAGTGTCAGTAGCCAAGTCGTGGTGGAGCAACAAGAAGGTGGCGATGTTTACAATGAGCAACAAGAAGGTGGCGATGTTTACAATGAGGCCCTGAGTGATGGTGCTTCAATTAAGAGGAACAACCACGATATATCTCAGGGTAAGATAGTCTCTAAGGGGGTGAGGATGAGGGGTGAGGTGGGTAGAGAGGAGGGACAGATAATGGAGTGTGGATGAGAGGCTCAGTAGGTGGTGAAGGAAGGTGGGTGAGTGATGATGGATGAGCGGTGACGGATGTGAGTTAGGTAGTAAGTGGTGGTTGACAAAAGGTCAGAGGCATAGGTGTCTCTCTCTCTCTCTCTCTCTCTCTCTCTCTCTCTCTCTCTCTCTCTCTCTCAACTACAGCCTCATAAATCCCCAATTTAAAGATGAAATCCAATCAAAATCCTTCTAACAGTTGAACAGCCAGACCAAATTTTAGCTATATTAAAAAGGTGAAACAAATATAAACACAGACACACATTTTGCTCTTTATATTAGATGGTGTTTATTTCTCTTACCATTTCTGAGAGAGAGAGAGAGAGAGAGAGAGAGAGAGAGAGAGAGAGAGAGAGAGAGAGAGAGAGAATTCTCCTCTCCCATCAGCCAATCCAGAAAGTGAAAATCCATCGCGGTGCTTCCTGCTTTCCAAGTCATATTAGGCAGTGGTTTCCCCTTGTGATGGCGGAGGAGCGCATAATGGAGGGGTGTATCGCGGCTGTATTCTGGAAAATGTTTGGGAGGAGAAAGAGCTTTAGATCACGTGTACCTGTGGTAGTGGTGGTGGTGGTGGTGGTGGTACTGGTGGTGGTAATGTTTTGGGTAGTGGTGGTGATGGGTGATGGTGATGGAGGATGATGGTGATGGCCGTGGTGTTATGGTTGCGGTAATTGTGGTGGTAATGACGAAACGAAGTTAGTTGTGATGGTTTTGGTAATGGTGGGTGTAGGTGGTTGTTGTGATAGTGGTGATGATAGTGATCGTAGGAGTGTGTGTACAATAGGGTATGGATTACGCTAGACACTGTTCTCTCTGCCTGTGTTTGAGAGAGAGAGAGAGAGAGAGAGACTACATATCAGTATTAATTTACCTGACACGCTCACCTCAAGCCACGGAATAAATCCTTCGCCTGCTTCACACACACACACACACACACACACACACACACACACACACACACATCTCAGTCTCTAATAACCATCACCCGAGCGACAGTGATTATGTTGTGACAATAAACAAGCATTAGTGTGTCCGTCAGGTAGAATTATCATACCCAACACCTTGACAGATATAATTCATCTCCTTTT
>NW_024717423.1:0-22131 GCF_018991925.1 Homarus americanus | reverse complement strand
TATAACAAAGTCCCCTTATCGAGTATAATAAAGCCCCGGATCGAGTATAACAAAGTCCCCTGATCGAGTATAATAAAGGACCCTAATGGACTATAACAACGTCTCAAGATCGAGTATAACAAAGGCCCCTAATCGAGTATAACAAAGTCCCCTACTCGAGTATAACTAAGTCCCTGATCGAGTTAAACAAAGCCCCTTATCGAGTATAACAATATCCCCTGATCGAGTATAACTAAGTCCCCTAATTGAGTATAACAAAGGACCCTAATGGAGTAAAATAAAGTCCCAAGATCGAGTATAACAAAGTCCCCTCATCGAGTATAACAAAATTCCCTGATCGAGTATAACAAAGTCCTTGATCGAGTATAAAATGCCCCCTAATCGAGTATAACAAAGTCCCCTGATCGAGCATAACAAAGTCCCCTGATCGAGTAAAACAAAGTCCCCTGATCGAGTATAACGAAGTCCCTGATCGAGTTAAACAAAGCCCCCTCATCGAGTATAACAAAGTCCCCTGATCTAGTGTAACAAAGTCCTCTGATCGAGTCTAACAAAGTCCCCTAATCGAGTATAACTAAGTCCTTTCATTGAGTTTAACAAAGGACCCTAATGGAGAATAACAAAGTCCGAAGATCGAGTATAGCAAAGTCTTCTGATCGAGTATAACAAAGTCCCCTGATCGAGTATAACAAAGCCCTCTAATCGAGTATAACAAAGTCCCCTGATCGAGTATAACTAAGTCCCCTGATTGAGTATAACAAAGGACCCTAATGGAGTATAACAAAGTCTCAAGATCGAGTATAATAAAGGACCCTAATGGACTATAACAAAGTCTCAAGATCGAGTATAACATTTAACAAAGTCCCCTGATTGAGTATGACAAAGTCCCCTGATCGAGTACAACAAAGTCCCCTGATCGAGTACAACAAAGTCCTCTGATCGAGTATAACCTATTCCCCGACTCGAGTATATCAAAGGCCCTTGGTCGAAAATAACAAAATCCCTGATCGAGTAAAACAAAGCCCCCTGATCGTGTATAACAAAGTCCCAAGATCGAGTAAATCAAAGCCCCCTGATCGAGTATAACAAAGTCCGCTGATCGAGTTTATCAAAGTCCCAAGATCGAGTTTAACAAAGTCCCAAGATCGAGTATAACAAAGTCCCCTCATCGAGAATAACAAAGTCCCCTGATCGAGTATAACAAAGGCCCCTGGTCGAGTATAACAAAGTCCCCTTATCGAGTATAATAAAGCCCCGGATCGAGTATAACAAAGTCCCCTGATCGAGTATAACAAAGCCGCCTGATCGCGTATAACAAAGGCCCCTGGTCGAGTATAAAAAAGTCCCCTCATCGAGAATAACAAAGTCCCCTCATCGAGTATAACCAAGTCCCATGATCGAGTAAAACAAAGTCCCCTGATACAGTATAACTAAGTCCCCTGATTGAGTATAACAAAGGACCCTAATGCAGTATAACAAGGTCCCAATATCGAGTATAACAAAGTCCTCTGATCGAGTAAAATAAAGTTCCCTGATCGAGAATAACAAACTTCCCTGATCGAGTATAACAAAGTCCCCTGATCGAGTATAACAAAGTCCCCTGATCGAGTATAACTAAGTCCCCTGATCGAGTATAATAAAGGACCCTAATGGACTATAACAACGTGTCAAGATCGAGTATAACAAAGTCCCCTAATCGAGTATAACAAAGTCCCCTGATCTAGTGTAACAATTCCTCTGATCGAGTGTAACAAAGTCCCATAATCGAGTATAACTAAGTCCCCTAATCGAGTATAACAAAGTCCCTGATCGAGTTAAACAAAGCCCCCTCATCGAGTATAACAAAGTCGCCTGATCTAGTGTAACAAAGCTCCCTCTGATCGAGTCTAACAAAGCCCCTAATCGAGTATAATCTAAGTCCTCATTCAGCTTAACAAAGGACCCAAATGGAGTATAACAAAGTCCCAAGATCGAGTATAACAAAGTCTTCTGATCGAGTATAACAAAGTCCCCTGATCGAGTATAAAAGCCCCTAATCGAGTATAAAAAAGTCCCCTGATCGAGTATACCAAAGTCCCTTTATCGAGTATAATAAAGCCCCGGATCGAGTATAACAAAGTCCCTGATCGAGTATAATAAAGGACCCTAATGGACTATAACAACGTCTCAAGATCGAGTATAACAAAGCCCCCCATCGAGTATAACAAAGTCCCGTGATCTAGTGTAACAAAGTCCTCTGGTCGAGTCTAACAAAGTCCACTAATCGAGTATAACTATGTCCCCTCATTGAGTTTAACAAAGGACCATAATGGAGTATAACAAAGTCCCAAGATCGAGTATAACAAAGTCTTCTGATCGAGTATAACAAAGTTCCCTGATCGAGTATAACTAAGTCCTCTGATCGAGTATAATAAAGGACCCTAATGGACTATAACACAGTTTCAAGATCGAGTATAACAAAGTCCCCTGATCGAGTATAACAAAGTCCCCTGATCGAGTATAACAAAGTCCCCTGATCGAGTATAACAAAGTTCCCTGATCGAGTATAACTAAGTCCTCTGATCGAGTATAATAAGGGACCCTAATGGACTATAACACAGTCTCAAGATCGAGTATAACAAAGTCCCCTAATCGAGTATAACTAAGTCCTTGATCAAGTTAAACAAAGCCCCCTCATCGAGTATAACAAAGTCGCCTGATCTAGTGTAACAAAGTCCTCTGATCGAGTCTAACAAAGTCCCCTAATCGAGTATAACTAAGTCCCCTCATTGAGTTTAACAAAGGACCCTAATGGAGTATAACAAAGTCCCAAGATCGAGTATAACAAAGTCTTCTGATCGAATATAACAAAGTCCCCTGATCGAGTATAAAAAAGCCCCCTAATCGAGTATAACAAAGTCCCCTGATCGAGTATAACTAAGTCCCCTGATTGAGTATAACAAAGGACCCTAATGGAGTATAACAAAGTCTCAAGATCGAGTATAATAAAGGACCCTAATGGACTATAACAAAGTCTCAAGATCGAATATACTAAAGTCCCCTGATTGAGTATGACAAAGTCCCCTGATCGAGTACAACAAAGTCCCCTGATCGAGTATAACAAAGTCCCCTGATCGAGTATAACCTATTCCCCGACTCGAGTATATCAAAGGCCCTTGGTCAAAAATAACAAAGTCCCTGATCGAGTAAAACAAAGCCCCCTGATCGTGTATAACAAAGTCCCAATATCGAGTAAATCAAAGCCCCCTGATCGAGTATAACAAAGTCCGCTGATCGAGTTTATCAAAGTCCCAAGATCGAGTTTAACAAAGTCCCAAGATCGAGTATAACAAAGTCCCCTCATCGAGAATAACAAAGTCCCCTGATCGAGTATAACAAAGGCCCCTGGTCGAGTATAACAAAGTCCCCTTATCGAGTCCCCTGATCGAGTATAATAAAGGACCCTAATGGACTATAACAACGTCTCAAGATCGAGTATAACAAAGTCCCCTAATCGAGTATAACAAAGTCCCCTAATCGAGTATAACTAAGTCCTTGATCAAGTTAAACAAAGCCCCCTCATCGAGTATAACAAAGTCGCCTGATCTAGTGTAACAAAGTCCTCTGATCGAGTCTAACAAAGTCCCCTAATCGAGTATAACTAAGTCCCCTCACTGAGTTTAACAAAGGACCCTAATGGAGTATAACAAAGTCCCAAGATCGAGTATAACAAAGTCTTCTGATCGAGTTAACAAAGTCCCCTGATCGAGTATATCTAAGTCCCCTGATCGAGTATAATAAAGGACCCTAATGGACTATAACAACGTGTCAAGATCGAGTATTACAAAGTCCCCTAATCGAGTATAACAAAGTCCCCTGATCGAGTATAACAAAGTCCCCTGATCGAGTAAAACAAAGCCCCCTCATCGAGTATAACAAAGTCCCCTGATCTAGTGTAACAAAGTCCTCTGATCGAGTATAACAAAGTCCCATAATCGAGTATAACTAAGTCCCCTAATCGAGTATAACTAAGTCCCTGATCGAGTTAAACAAAGCCCCCTCATCGAGTATTACAAAGTCGCCTGATCTAGTGTAACAAAGTCCTCTGATCGAGTCTAACAAAGCCCCCTAATCGAGTTTAACTAAGTCCCCTCATTGAGTTTAACAAAGGACCCTAATGGAGTATAACAAAGTCCCAAGATCGAGTATAACAAAGTCTTCTGATCGAGTATAACAAAGTCCCCTGATCGAATATAAAAAAGCCCCCTAATCGAGTATAACAAAGTCCCCTGATCGAGTATAACTAAGTCCCCTGATTGAGTATAACAAAGGACCCTAATGGACTATAACAAAGTCTCAAGATCGAATATAACAAAGTCCCCTGATTGAGTATGACAAAGTCCCCTGATCGAGTACAACAAAGTCCCCTGATCGAGTATAACAAAGTCCCCTGATCGAGTATAACCTATTCCCCGACTCGAGTATATCAAAGGCCCTTGGTCGAAAATAACAAAATCCCTGATCGAGTAAAACAAAGCCCCCTGATCGTGTATAACAAAGTCCCAAGATCGAGTAAATCAAAGCCCCCTGATCGAGTATAACAAAGTCCGCTGATCGAGTTTATCAAAGTCCCAAGATCGAGTTTAACAAAGTCCCAAGATCGAGTATAACAAAGTCCCCTCATCGAGAATAACAAAGTCCCCTGATCGAGTATAACAAAGGCCCCTGGTCGAGTATAACAAAGTCCCCTTATCGAGTATAATAAAGCCCCGGATCGAGTATAACAAAGTCCCCTGATCGAGTATAATAAAGGACCCTAATGGACTATAACAACGTCTCAAGATCGAGTATAACAAAGTCCCCTAATCGAGTATAACAAAGTCCCCTAATCGAGTATAACTAAGTCCTTGATCAAGTTAAACAAAGCCCCCTAATCGAGTATAACAAAGTCGCCTGATCTAGTGTAACAAAGTCCTCTGATCGAGTCTAACAAAGTCCCCTAATCGAGTAAAACTAAGTCCCCTCATTGAGTTTAACAAAGGACCCTAATGGAGTATAACAAAGTCCCAAGATCGAGTATAACAAAGCCCCCTAATCGACTATAATAAAGTCCCCTGATCGAGTATAACTAAGTCCCCTGATTGAGTATAACAAAGGACGCTAATGGAGTAAAATAAAGTCCCACGATCAAGTATAACAAAGTCCTCTCATCGAGTATAACAAAGTTCCCTGATCGAGTATAACAAAGTTCCATGATCGAGTAAAACAAACACCCCTGATCGAGTATAACAAAGTCCTTGATCGAGTATAAAAAGCTCCCTAATCGAGTATAACAAAGTCCCCTGATCGAGCATAACAAAGTCCCCACATCGAGTATAAAAAAGTCCCCTCATCGAGTATAACAAAGTCCCCTGATCGAGTAAAACAAAGTCCCCTGATATAGTATAACTACGTCCCCTGATTGAGTAAAACAAAGGACCCTAATGGAGTATAACAAAGTACCAAGATCGAGTATAACAAAGTCTTCTGATCGAGTATAACAAAGTCCCCTGATCGAGTATAACAAAGCCCCCTAATCGAGTATAACAAAGTCCCCTGATCGAGTATAACTAAGTTCCCTGATTGAGTATAACAAAGGACCCTAATGCAGTATAACAAAGCCCCAAGATCGAGTATAACAAAGTCCTCTGATCAAGTAATATAAAGTCCCCTGATCGAATATAACAAACTCCCCTGATCGAGTATAACAAAGTCCCCTGATCGAGTACAACAAAGTCCCCTGATCGAGTATATCTAAGTCCCCTCATCGAGTATAATAAAGGACCCTAATGGACTATAACAACGTCTCAAGATCGAGTATAACAAAGTCCCCTAATCGAGTATAACAAAGTCCCCTGATCGACAATAACAAAGTCCCTGATCGAGTAAAACAAAGCCCCCTCATCGAGTAAATCAAAGTCCCCTGATTGAGTTTAACAAAGGACCCTAATGGAGTATAACACAGTCCCAAGATCGAGTATAACAAAGTCTTCTGATCGAGTATAACAAAGTCCCGTGATCGAGTATAACAAAGCCCCCTAATCGAGTATAACAGAGTCCCCTGATCGAGTATAACTAAGTCCCCTGATTGAGTATAACAAAGGACCCTAATGGAGTATAACAAAGTCCCAAGATCGAGTATAACAAAGTCCTCGGATCGAATAAAATAAAGTCCCCTGATCGATTATAACAAAGTCCCCTGATAGAGTATAACAAAGTCCCAAGATCGAGTAAATCAAAGCCCCCTGATCGAATATAACAAAGTCCGCTGATCGAGTTTAACAAAGTCCCAAGATCGAGTTTAACAAAGTCCCAAGATCGAGTATAACAAAGTCCCCTCATCGAGAATAACAAAGTCCCCTGATCGAGTATAACAAAGGCCCCTGGTTGAGTATAACAAAGTCCCCTGTTCGAGTATATCTAAGTCCCCTGATCAAGTATAATAAAGGACCCTAATGGACTATAACATAATCTCAAGATCGAGTATAATAAAGGACCCTAATGGACTATAACAAAGTCTCAAGATCGAGTATAACAAAGTCCCGTGATCGAGTATGATAAAGTCCCCTGATCTAGTACAACAAAGTCCCCTGATCGAGTATATCAAACTCCCTTGATCGAGTATAACATATTCCCCGACTCGAGTATATCAAAGGCCCTTGGTCGAAAATAACAAAGTCCCTGATCGAGTAAAACAAAGTCCCCTGATCGAGTATAACAAAGTCCCAAGATCGAGTAAATCAAAGCCCCCTGATCGAATATAACAAAGTCCGCTGATCGAGTTTAAGAAAGTCCCAAGATCGAGTTTAACAAAGTCCCAAGATCGAGTATAACAAAGTCCCATCATCAAGAATAACAAAGTCCCCTGATCGAGTATAACAAAGGCCCCTGGTCGTGTATAACAAAGTCCCCTGATCGAGTAAAACAAAGTCCCCTGATCGAGTATAACAAAGTCCCCTGATCGAGTAAAACAAACACCCCTGATCGAGTATAACAAAGTCCCCTGATCGAGTATAACAAAGCCCCCTCATCGAGTATAAAACAGTCCCCTAATCGAGTATAACTAAGTCCCATGATTGAGTATAACAAAGGAACCTAATGGAGTATAACAAAGTCCCAAGATCGAGTATAACAAAGTCCTCTGATCGATTAAAACAAAGTCCCCTGATCGAGTATAACAAAGTCCCCTGATCGAGTATAACAAAGTCCCCTGACCGAGTATAACTAAGTCCCGTGATCGAGTATAATAAAGGACCCTAATGGAGTATAACAAAGTGTCAAGATCGAGTATAACAAAGTCCCCTGATCGAGTATGACAAAGTCCCCTGATCGAGTATAACAAAGTCCCCTGATCGAGTATAACAAAGTCCCCTGATCGAGTATAACAAAGTCCCCTGATCGAGTAAAACAAAGCCCCCTCATCGAGTATAACAAAGTCCCCTGATCGAGTATAACAAAGGGTCCTGTTCGAGTGTAACAAAGTACTCTGATCGAGTATAACAAAGCCACCTCGTCGAATATAACAAAATCCCCTGATCGAGTATAACAAAGTCCCCTAATCGATTATAATAAAGTCCCCTGATTGAGTATAATAAAGTCCTCTGATCAAGTATAACAAAGTCCCCTGATCGAGTATAACAAAGTCCCTTGATCGAGAAAAACAAAGCCCCCTGATCCGGAAGTAACAAAAGTCCCTGATCGAGGTATAATGAAGTCCCCTGATCTGAGTAAAACGAGAGTACAGTCGAGTTTAACAAAAGCCCCCTCATCGAGTACTTAATGAAAGGCCCTGATCGAGCATAACGCAAGTCCTGACCGATTGCAAACAAAAGTTCCCTGATCGGTATAACAAAAGGCCCCTAATGGAGGTATAACAAAGGCCCTGATCCCAGTATAACAAAGTCCCCTTATCGAGCATAACTAAGGCCCCTGGTCGAGTATAACAAAGCCCCCTGATCAGGTATAACAAAGTCCCCTGATCGAGTATAACAAAGTCCCCTGGTCGAGTATAACAAACTCCCCTGATGGAGTATAACAAAGACCCAGATCTAGTATAACAATGTCCCCTGGTCGAGTATAACAAAGTCCCCTAATCAGGTATAACAAAGTCCCCTGATCGAGTATAACAAAGTCCCCTAATCAGGTATAACAAGTCCCTGATCGGAGTATAACTAAGTCCCCTGTTTGAGGTATAAAAAGGACCCTAATGGGTATAACAAAGTCCCAAGATCAGTGGCAATAAAGTCACTCTGATCAGGTAAATAAGAATCCCCTGATCGAGGTATAACAAAGTCCCCCTTATCGAGGTATAATAAAAGTCCCCTGATCAGGTATAACCAGAGTCCCTGATCAGGCTATAACAAGTCCCTGATCGATTAAAACAAAGCCCCCCTCATCGAGTATAACAAAGTCCCCTGATCGAGTATAACAAAGTCCCCTGTTCGAGTGTAACAAAGTCCTCTAATCGAGTATAAGAAAGCCACCTCGTCGAGTATAACAAAGTCCCCTGATCGAGTATAACAAAGTCCCCTAATCGATTATATAAAGTCCCCTGATTGAATATAATAAAGTCCCCTAATCGAGTATAACAAAGTCCCCTGATCGAGTATAACAAAGTCCCCTGTTCGAGTATAACAAAGTCCCCTGATCGAGTATAACAAAGTCCCCATGATCGAGAAAAAGAAAGGCCTCTGACCGAATATAACAAAGTCCCTAGTTGAGTATATACAAAGTCTCCTGATCGAGTATAACAAAGCCCCCTGATTGAGCATAACAAAGTCCCCTGATCGCTTATAACAAAGTCCCCTGATCCAGTATAACAAAGGCCCCTAATGGAGTGTAACAAAGGCCCCTGATTGAGTTTAACAAAGTCCCAAGATCGAGTATAACAAAGTCCCCTCATCGAGTATAACAAAGGCCCTTTATCGAGTATAACAAAGTCCCCTGGTCGAGTATAACAAAGTCCCCTGATCAAGTATAACAAAGGCCCCTATTGGAGTATAACAAAGTCCCAAGATCGAGTATAAAAAATTCTTCCGATCGAGTATAACTAAGTCCCCTGATGGAGTATAACAAAGTCCCCTGATCGAGAATAACAAAGTACCCTCATCGAGCATAACAAAGCCCCCTGATCGAATATAAGAAAGGCCCCTGAAGGAATATAACAAAGTCCCTAGTTGAGTATATACAAAGTCTCTTGATCGAGTATAACAAAGCCTCCTGATCGAGTATAACAAAGTCCTCTGATCGATTACAACAAAGTCCCCTGATCCAGTATAACAAAGGCCCCTAATGGAGTATAGCAAAGGCCCCTGATCAAGTTTAACAAAGTCCCAATATTGAGTATAACATAGTCCCATCATCGAGTATAACAAAGTCCCCTGATCGAGTATAACAAAGTCCCCTTACCGAGGATAATAAAGCCCCGCATCGAGTATAACAAAGTCCCCTGATCTAGTATAACAAAGTCCCTTGATCGAGTATAACAAAGTCCCCTGGTCGAGTATAACAAAGTCCCCTTATCGAGTATAATAAAGATCCGGATCGAATACAACAAAGTCCCCTGATCGAGTATAAGAAAGTCCCCATTTCGAGTATAACAAAGTCCCCTGATCGAGTAAAACAAAGTCCCCTCATCGAGTATAACAAAGTCCCCTGATCGAGTATAACAAAGTCCCCTGATCCAGTATAACGCAGGCCCCTAATGGAGTATAACAGAGGCCCCTGACCGAATATAACAAAGTCCCTAGTTGAGAATATACAAAGTCCCCTGATCGAGTATAACAAAACCCCCTGATCGAGTATAACAAAGTCCCCTGATCGAGTATAACAAAGTCCCCTGATCGAGTATAACAAAGTCCTGGATTGAGTATAACAAAGTCCCCTTTT
The DNA here is from genome assembly GCF_018991925.1 of Homarus americanus. Taxonomy (NCBI): domain Eukaryota; kingdom Metazoa; phylum Arthropoda; class Malacostraca; order Decapoda; family Nephropidae; genus Homarus; species Homarus americanus. The sequence goes on along the minus strand of NW_024717423.1, from coordinate 12,225 downwards.
CGAGTATAATAAAGCCCCGGATCTAGTATAACACAATCCCCTGATGTAGTATAACAAAGTCCCCTGATCGAGTATAACTAAGTCCCCTGGTCGAGTATAACAATGTCCACTGATCGAGTATAAGAAAGCACCCTCTTCGAGTATAACAAAACCCCCTCATCGAGTATAACAAAGTCCCCTGGTCGAGAAAAACAAAATCACCTGGTCGAGTATAACAAAGTCCCCTGATCGAGTATAACAAAGGACCCTAATGGAGTATAACAAAGTCCCAAGATCGAGTATAACTAAGTCCCCTGGTCGAGTATAAAAAAGTCCCCTGATCGTGTATAACAAAGGACCCTAATGGAGTATAACAAAGTCTCCTGATCGGGAATAACAAAATCCCCTCATCGAGTATAACAAAGTTCCCTGATCGAGTATAACAAAGTTCCCTGATCGAGTAAAACAAACACCCCTGATCGAGTATAACAAAGTCCTTGCTCAAGTATGAAAAATCCCCCTAATCGAGTATAACAAAGACCCCTCATCGAGCATAACAAAGTCCCCTGATCGAGTATAACAAAGCCCCCTGATCGAGTATAACAAAGGCCCCTGGTCGAGTATAACAAAGTCCCCTGATCGAGTAAAAAAAGCCCCCTCATCGAGTATAACAAAGTCCCCTCATCGAGTATAACAAAGTCCCCTGATCTAGTGTAACAAAGTCCTCTGAACGAGTATAACAAAGTCCCCTAATCGAGTATAACAAAGTCCCCAGATCGAGTCTAACAAAGTCCCCTGTTCGAGTATAACAAAGTCTCCTGATCGAGTATAACAAAGTCCCTTGATCGAGAAAAACAAAGTCCCCTGATCGAGTAGAACAAAGTCCCCTAATCGAGTTTAACAAAGCCCCCTCGACGAGTATAACAAAGTCCCCTGATCGAGTATAACAAAGTCCCCTGGTCGAGTATAACAAAGTCCCCTGTTCGAGTATAACAAAGTCTCCTGATCGAGTAATACAAAGTCCCTTGATCGAGAAAAACAAAGTCCCCTGGTCGAGTATAACAAAGTCCCCAGATCGAGTATAACAAAGTTCCCTGATCGAGTAAAACAAAGCCCCCTCATCGACTATAACAAAGTCCCCTGATCAAGTATAACAAAGTCCCCTGATCTAGTGTAACAAAGTCCTCTGAACGAGTATAACAAAGTCCCCTAATCGAGTATAACAAAGCCCCCTCGACGAGTATAACAAAGTCCCATGATCGAATATAACAAAGTCCCCTGATCGAGTATAACAAAGTCCCCTGTTCGAGTATAACAAAGTCCCCTGATCGAGTATAACAAAGTCCCTTAATCGAGAAAAACAAAGTCCCCTGATCGAGTAGAACAAAGTCCCCTAATCGAGTATAACAAAGTCCCCTGATCGAGTATAACACAGTCCCCTGATCGAGTATAACAAAGCCCCCTAATCGAGTATAAAATAGTCCCGTGATCGAGTATAACTAAGTTCTCTGATTGAGTATAACAAAGGACCCTAATGGAGTAAAACAAAGTCCCAAGATCGAGTATAACAAAGTCCCCTCATCGAGTATAACAAAGTTCCCTGATCGAGTATAACAAAGTTCCATGATCGAGTAAAACAAACACCCCTGATCGAGTATAACAAAGTCCTTGATCGAGTATATAAAAGCTCCCTAATCGAGTATAACAAAGTCCCCTGATCGAGCATAACAAAGTCCCCTGATCGAGTATAACAAAGCCCCCTGATCGAGTATAACAAAGGCCCCCTGGTCAAGTATAACAAAGTCCCCACATCGAGTATAACAAAGTCCCCTGATCGAGTATAACAAAGTACCCTGATCGAGTATAACGAAGTCCCCTGATCGAGTATAACAAAGTCGCCTGATCGAGTATAACAAAGTCCCATGATTGAGTATAACTAAGTCCCCTGATCGACTGTAACAAACTTCCCTGATCGAGTATAACAAAGTCCCCATATCGAGTATAACAAAGTCCCCTGATCGAGTAAAACAAAGCCCCCTCATCGAGTATAACAAAGTCCCCTGATCAAGTATAACAAAGTCCCCTGATCTAGTGTAACAAAGTCCTCTGAACGAGTATAACAAAGTCCCCTAATCGAGTATAACAAAGCCCCCTCGACGAGTATAACAAAGTCCCCTGATCGAGTATAACAAAGTCCCCTGGTCGAGTATAACAAAGTCCCCTGTTCGAGTATAACAAAGTCCCCTGATCGAGTATAACAAAGTCCCTTGATCGAGAAAAACAAAGTCCCCTGATCGAGTAGAACAAAGTCCCCTGATCGAGTATAACAAAGTCCCCTGATCGAGTATAACAAAGTCCCCTGACCGAGTATAACTAAGTCCCCTGATCGAGCATAAGAAAGTCCCCTGATCTAGTGTAACAAAGTCCTCTGATCGAGTATAACAATGTCGCTTAATCGAGTATAACAAAGCCCCCTAGACGAGTATAACAAAGTCCCCTGATCGAGTAATACAAAGCCCCCTCATCGAGTATAACAGAGTCCCCTGATCGAGTATAACAAAGTCCCCTAATCGAGTAAAACAAAGCCCAATCATCGAGTATAGCAAAGTCCCCTGATCGAGTATAACAAAGTCCCCTGATCTGGTGTAACAAAGTCCTCTCATCGTGTATAGCAAAGTCCCCTAATCGAGTATAACAAAGTCCCCTGATCGAGTATAACAAAGTACCCTGATCGAGTATAACAAAGTCCCCTAATCGAGTATAACAAAGTCCCCTGTTAGAGTATAACAAAGTCCCCTGATCGAGTATAACAAAGTCCTCTGATCGATTAAAACAAAGTCCCCTGATCGAGTATAACAAAGACCCCTGGTCGAGTATAACAAAGTCCCCTGATCGAGTATAACTAAGTCCCCTGATCGAATATAATAAAGGACCGTAATGGAGTATAACAAAGTCTCAAGATCGAGTATAACAAAGTCCCCTGATCGAGTATGATAAAGTCCCCTGATCGAGTATAACAAAGTCCCCTGATCGAGTATAACAAAGTCCCCTTATCGAGTAAAACAAAGCCCCCTCATCGAGTATAACAACGTCCCCTGATCGAGTATAACAAAGTCCCCTGATCGGGTGTAACAAAGTCCTCTGATCGAGTATAACAAAGCCACCTCGTCGAGTATAACAAAGTCCCCTGTTCGAGTTTAACAAAGTCCCCTAATCGAGTATAATAAAGTCCCCTGATTGAGTATAATAAAGTCCCCAGATCGAGTATAACAAAGTCCCCTGATCGAGTATAACAAAGTCCCTTGATCGAGAAAAACAAAGCCCCCCGATCGAGTATAACAAAGTCACCTGATCGAGTATAACAAAGTCCCCTGATCGAGTTTAACAAAGCCCCCTGATCGGGTATAAGAAAGGCCCCTGACCGAATAAAACAAAGTCCCTAGTTGAGTATATACAAAGTCTCCTGATCGAGTATAACAAAGCCCCCTGATCGAGCATAACAAAGTCCTTTGATCGATTATAACAAAGTCCCCTGATCCAGTATAACAAAGGCCCCTGATCGAGTTTAATAAAGTCCCAAGATCGAGTATAACAAAGTCCCCTCATCGAATATAACAAAGCCCCTTTATCGAATATAACAAAGGCCCCTGGTAGAGTATATCAAAGTCCCCTGATCAAGTATACAAAGGACCCTATTGGAGTATAACAAAGTCCCAAGATCGAGTATAACAAAGTCTTCCGATCGAGTATAACTAAGTCCCCTGATGGAGTATAACAAAGTCCCCTGATCGAGAATAACAAAGTCCCCTCATCGAACATAACAAAGCCCCCTGTTCGAGTATAAGAAAAACCCCTGAACGAATATAACAAAGTCCCTGATTGAGTATATACAAAGTCTCTTGATCGAGTATAACAAAGCCCCCTGATCGAGTAGAACAAAGTCCCCTGATCGATTACAACAAAGTCCCGTGATCCAGTATATGAAAAGCCCCAAATGGAGTATAACAAAGGCCCCTGATCCAGTTTAACAAAGTCCCCTGATCTAGTATAACAAAGTCCCCTGATCGAGTATAACAAAGTCCCCTGGTCGAGTATAACAAAGTTCCCTTATCGAGTATAATAAAGCCCCGGATCGAGTATAACTAAGTCCCCTGATTGAGTATAACAAAGGACCCTAATGGAGTATAACAAAGTCTCAAGATCGAGTATAATAAAGGACCCTAATGGACTATAACAAAGTCTCAAGATCGAATATAACATTTAACAAAGTCCCCTGATTGAGTATGACAAAGTCCCCTGATCGAGTACAACAAAGTCCCATGATCGAGTATAACAAAGTCCTCTGATCGAGTATAACCTATTCCTCGACTCGAGTATATCAAAGGCCCTTGGTCGAAAATAACAAAGTCCCTGATCGAGTAAAACAAAGCCCCCTGATCGAGTATAACAAAGTCCCAAGATCGAGTAAATCAAAGCCCCCTGATCGAGTATAACAAAGTCCGCTGATCGAGTTTAACAAAGTCCCAAGATCGAGTTTAACAAAGTCCCAAGATCGAGTATAACAAAGTCCCCTCATCGAGAATAACAAAGTCCCCTGATCGAGTATAACAAAGGCCCCTGGTCGAGTATAACAAAGTCCCCTTATCGAGTATAATAAAGCCCCGGATCGAGTATAACAAAGTCACCTGATCGAGTATAATGAAGGACCCTAATGGACTATAACAACGTCTCAAGATCGAGTATAACAAAGTCCCCTAATCGAGTATAACAAAGTCCCCTAATCGAGTATAACTAAGTCCCTGATCGAGTTAAACAAAGCCCCCTAATCGAGTATGACAAAGTCCCCTGATCGAGTATAAGTAAGTCCCCTGATTGAGTATAACAAAGGACCCTAATGGAGTAAAATAAAGTCCCAAGATCGAGTATAACAAAGTCCCCTCATCGAGTATAACAAAGTTCCCTGATCGAGTATAACAAAGTTCCATGATCGAGTAAAACAAACACCCCTGATCGAGTATAATAAAGTCCTTGATCGAGTATAAGAAGCCCCCTAATCGAGTATAACAAAGTCCCCTGATCGAGCATAACAAAGTCCCCTGATCGAGTAAAACAAAGTCCCCTGATCGAGTATAACGAAGTCCCTGATCGAGTTAAACAAAGCCCCCTCATCGAGTATAACAAAGTCCCCTGATCTAGTGTAACAAAGTCCTCTGATCGAGTCTAACAAAGTCCCCTAATCGAGTATAACTAAGTCCTTTCATTGAGTTTAACAAAGGACCCTAATGGAGAATAACAAAGTCCGAAGATCGAGTATAGCAAAGTCTTCTGATCGAGTATAACAAAGTCCCCTGATCGAGTATAACAAAGCCCTCTAATCGAGTATAACAAAGTCCCCTGATCGAGTATAACTAAGTCCCCTGATTGAGTATAACAAAGGACCCTAATGGAGTAAAACAAAGACCCAAGATCGAGTATAACAAAGTCCCCTCATCGAGGATAACAAAGTTCCCTGATCGAGTATAACAAAGTTCCATGATCGAGTAAAACAAATCGAGTATAACAAAGTCCTGATCGAGTTAAAAAAGCCCCCTAATCGAGTATAACAAATTCCCCGATCGAGCATAACAAAGTCCCCTGATCGAGTATAACAAAGCCCCCTAATCGAGTATAACAAAGTTCCATGACTGAGAAACAAACACACCCCTGATCGAGTATAACAAAGTCCTTGATCGAGTATATAAAACGCCCCCTAATCGAGTATATACAAAGTCTCCTGATCGAGTATAACAAAGCCCCCTGATCGAGCATAACAAAGTCCCCTGATCGAGTATAACGAAGTCCCTGATCGAGTTAAACAAAGCCCCCTCATCGAGTATAACAAAGTCCCCTGATCTAGTGTAACAAAGTCCTCTGATCGAGTCTAACAAAGTCCCCTAATCAAGTATAACTAAGTCCTTTCATTGAGTTTAACAAAGGACCCTAATGGAGAATAACAAAGTCCGAAGATCGAGTATAGCAAAGTCTTCTGATCGAGTATAACAAAGTCCCCTAATCGAGTATAACAAAGCCCTCTAATCGAGTATAACAAAGTCCCCTGATCGAGTATAACTAAGTCCCCTGATTGAGTATAACAAAGGACCCTAATGGAGTAAAACAAAGACCCAAGATCGAGTATATCAAGTCCCCTCATCGAGTATAACAAAGTTCCCTGATCGAGTATTACAAAGTTCCATGATCGAGTAAAACAAGCACCCCTGATCGAGTATAACAAAGTCCTTGATCGAATATAAAAAAGCCCCCTAATCGAGTATAACAAATTCCCCGATCGAGCATAACAAAGTCCCCTGATCGAGTATAACAAAGCCCCCTGATAGAGTATAACAAAGGCCCCTGGTCGAGTATAACAAAGTCCCCTGATCGAGTATAACAAAGTCCTCTGATCGAGTAAAACAAAGTCCTCTGATAGTATAAATCCAAGTCCTGGATTGAAGACAAAGGACCCTAATGGAGTATAACAAAGTCCCAAGAACGAGTATAACAAAGTCCTCTGATCGAGTAAAACAAAGTCACCTGATCGAGTATAACGAAGTCCCCTGATCGAGTATAACAAAGTCGCCTGATCGAGTATAACAAAGTCCCCTGATCGAGTATAACTAAGTCCCCTGATCGAGTATAATAAAGGACCCTAATGGAGTATAATAAAGTCTCAAGATCGAGTAAAACAAAGTCCCCTGATCGACTGTAACAAAGTTCCCTGATCGAGTATAACAAAGTCCCCAGATCGAGTATAACAAAGTCCCTGATCGAGTAAAACAAAGCCCCTCATCGAGTATAACAAAGTCCCCGATCGAGTATATAACAAAGTCCCCTGATCGAGTAGAACAAAGTCCCCTAATCGAGTATAACAAAGTCCCCTGATCGAGTATAACTAAGTCCCCTGATCAAGTATAATAAAGGTCCCTAATGGAGTTTAACAAAGTTTCAAGAACGAGAATAACAAAGTCCACTGATCGACTGTAACAAAGTTCCCTGATCGAGTAAAACAAGGCCCCCTCATCGAGTATAACAAAGTCCTCTGAACGAGTATAACAAAGTCCCCTAATCGAGTATAACAAAGCCCCCGCGACGAGTATAACAAAGTCCCGTGATCGAGTATAACAAAGTCCACTGATCGAGAAAAACAAAGTCCCCTGATCGAGTAGAACAAAGTCCCCTAATCGAGCATAATAAAGTCCCCTGATCTAGTGTAACAAAGTCCTCTGATCGAGTATAACAATGTCCCCTAATCGAGTATAACAAAGCCCCCTCGACGAGTATAACAAAGTCCCCTGATCGAGTAAAACAAAGCCCCCTCATCGAGTATAACAAAGTCCCCTGATCGAGTAAAACTAAGTCCCCTGATCGAGCATAATAAAGTCCCCTGATCTAGTGTAATAAAGTCCTCTGATCGAGTATAACAATGTCCCCTAATCGAGTATAACAAAGTCCCCTGATCTAGTGTAACAAGGTCCTCTGATCGAGTATAACAAAGTCCCCTAATTGAGTAAAACAAAGCCCAATCATCGAGTATAGCAAAGTCCCCTGATCGAGTATAACAAAGTCCCCTGATCTAGTGTAACAAGGTCCTCTGATCGAGTATAGCAAAGTCCCCTAATCGAGTATAACAAAGCCCCCTCGACGAGTATAACAAAGTCCCTGATCGAGTATAACAAAGTCGCCCGATCGAGTATAACAAAGTCCCCTGATCGAGAATAACAAAGTCCCCTGTTAGAGTATAACAAAGTCCCCTGATCGAGTATAACAAAGTCCTCTGATCGATTAAAACAAAGTCCCCTGATCGAGTATAACAAAGTCCCCTGATCGAGTATAACAAAGTCCCCTAATCGAGTATAACTAAGTCCCCTGATCGAGTATGATAATTCCCCTGATCGAGTATAACAAAGTCCCCTGATGCAGTATAACAAAGTCCCCTGATCGAGTATAACAAAGTCCCCTGATCGAGTATAACAAAGCCCTCTAATCGAGTATAACAAAGTCCCCTGATCGAGTATAACAAAGTCCCCTGATTCAGTATAACAAAGGACCCTAATGCAGTATAACAAAGTTCCAAGATCGAGAATAACAAAGTCTTCCGATCCAGTATAACTAAGTCCCCTGATGGAGTACAACAAAGTCCCCTGATCGAGAATAACAAAGTCCCCTCATCGAACATAACAAAGCCCCCCGTTCGAGTATAAGAAAGGCCCCTGAACGAATATAACAAAGTCCCTAGTTGAGTATATACAAAGTCTCTTGATCGAGTATAACAAAGCCCCCTGATCGAGTATAACAAAGTCCCCTGATCGATTACAACAAAGTCCCCTGATCCAGTATATGAAAAACCCCTAATGGAGTGTAACAAAGGCCCCTGATCCAGTTTAACAAAGTCCCCTGATCTAGTATAACAAAGTCCCCTGATCGAGTATAACAAAATCCCCTGGTCGAGTATAACAAAGACCCCTTATCGAGTATAATAAAGCCCCGGATCGAGTATAACTAAGTCCCCTGATTGAGTATAACAAAGGACCCTAATGCAGTATAACAAAGTCCCAAGATCGAGTATAACAAAGTCCTCTGATCGAGTAAAATAAAGTCCCCTGATCGAGAATAACTCTTCCCTGATCGAGTATAACACAGTCCCCTGATCGAGTATAACAAAGTCCCCTGTTCGAGTATATCTAAGTCCCCTGATCGAGTATAATAAAGGACCCTAATGGACTATAACAACGTCTCAAGATCGAGTATAACAAAGTCCCCTAATCGCGTATAACAAAGTCCCCTGATCGAGTATAACAAAGTCCCCTGATAGAGTAAAAGAAAGCCCCCTCATCGAGTATAACAAAGTCCCCTGATCTAGTGTAACAAAGTCCTCTGATCGAGTATAACAAAGTCCCATAATCGAGTATAACTAAGTCCCCTGATTGAGTTTAACAAAGGACCCTAATGGAGTACAACAAAGTCCCAAGATCGAGTATAACAAAGTCTTCTGATCGAGTATAACAAAGTCCCCTGATCGAGTATAACAAAGCCCCCTAATCGAGTATAACAAAGTCCCCTGATCGAGTATAACTAAGTCCCCTGATTGAGTATAACAAAGGACCCTAATGGAGTATAACAAAGTCTCAAGATCGAGTATAATAAAGGACCCTAATGGACTATAACAAAGTCTCAAGATCGAGTATAACATTTAACAAAGTCCCCTGATTGAGTATGACAAACTCCCCTGATCGAGTACAACAAAGTCCCCTGATCGAGTATAACAAAGTCCTCTGATCGAGTATAACCTATTCCCCGACTCGAGTATATCAAAGGCCCTTGGTCGAAAATAACAAAGTCCCTGATCGAGTAAAACAAAGCCCCCTGATCGAGTATAACAAAGTCCCAAGATCGAGTAAATCAAAGCCCCCTGATCGAGTATAACAAAGTTCGCTGATCGAGTTTAACAAAGTCCCAAGATCGAGTTTAACAAAGTCCCAAGATCGAGTATAACAAAGTCCCCAGATCGAGAATAACAAAGTCCCCTGATTGAGTATAACAAAGGCCCATGGTCGAGTATAACAAAGTCCCCTTATCGAGTATAATAAAGCCCCGGATCGAGTATAACAAAGTCACCTGATCGAGTATAATAAAGGACCCTAATGGACTATAACAACGTCTCAAGATCGAGTATAACAAAGTCCCCTAATCGAGTACAACAAAGTCCCCTAATCGAGTATAACTAAGTCCCTGATCGAGTTAAGCAAAGCCCCCTAATCGAGTATAACAAAGTCCCCTGATCGAGTATAACTAAGTCCCCTGATTGAGTATAACAAAGGACCCTAATGGAGTAAAATAAAGTCCCAAGATCGAGTATAACAAAGTCCCCTCATCGAGTATAACAAAGTTCCTTGATCGAGTATAACAAAGTTCCATGATCGAGTAAAACAAACACCCCTGATCGAGTATAACAAAGTCCTTGATCGAGTATAAAAAGCCCCCTAATCGAGTATAACAAAGTCCCCTGATCGAGCATAACAAAGTCCCCTGATCGAGTAAAACAAAGTCCCCTGATCGAGTATAACGAAGTCCCTGATCGAGTTAAACAAAGCCCCCTCATCGAGTATAACAAAGTCCCCTGATCTAGTGTAACAAAGTCCTCTGATCGAGTCTAACAAAGTCCCCTAATCGAGTATAACTAAGTCCCCTCATTGAGTTTAACAAAGGACCCTAATGGAGAATAACAAAGTCCGAAGATCGAGTATAGCAAAGTCTTCTGATCGAGTATAACAAAGTCCCCTGATCGAGTATAACAAAGCCCTCTAATCGAGTATAACAAAGTCCCCTGATCGAGTATAACTAAGTCCCCTGATTGAGTATAACAAAGGACCCTAATGGAGTAAAACAAAGACCCAAGATCGAGTATAACAAAGTCCCCTCATCGAGTATAACAAAGTTCCCTGATCGAGTATAACAAAGTTCCATGATCGAGTAAAACAAGCACCCCTGATCGAGTATAACAAAGTCCTTGATCGAGTATAAAAAAGCCCCCTAATCGAGTATAACAAATTCCCCGATCGAGCATAACAAAGTCCCCTGATCGAGTATAACAAAGCCCCCTGATCGAGTATAACAAAGGCCCCTGGTCGAGTAAAACAAAGTCCCCTGATCGAGTATAACAAAGTCCTCTGATCGAGTAAAACAAAGTCCTCTGATAGAGTATAACTAAGTCCCCTGATTGAGTAAAACAAAGGACCCTAATGGAGTATAACAAAGTCCCAAGATCGAGTATAACAAAGTCCTCTGATCGAGTAAAACAAAGTCCCCTGATCGAGTATAACGAAGTCCCCTGATAGAGTATAACAAAGTCGCCTGATCGAGTATAACAAAGTCCCCTGATCGAGTATAACTAAGTCCCCTGATCGAGTATAATAAAGGACCCTAATGGAGTATAACAAAGTCTCAAGAACGAGTAAAACAAAGTCCCCTGATCGACTGTAACAAAATTCCCTGATCGAGTATAACAAAGTCCCCAGATCGAGTATAACAAAGTCCCCTGATCGAGTAAAACAAAGCCCCCTCATCGAGTATAACAAAGTCCCCTGATCGAGTATAACAAAGTCCCCTGATCTAGTGTAACAAAGTCCTCTGAACGAGTATAACAAAGTCCCCTAATCGAGTATAACAAAGCCCGCTCGACGAGTATAACAAAGTCCCTTGATCGAGAAAAACAAAGTCCCCTGATCGAGTAGAACAAAGTCCCCTGATCGAGTATGACAAAGTCCCCTGATCGAGTATAACTAAGTCCCCTGATCGAGCATAATAAAGTCCCCTGATCTAGTGTAACAAAGTCCTCTGATCGAGTATAACAATGTCCCCTAATCGAGTATAACAAAGCCCCCTCGACGAGTATAACAAAGTCCCGAGATCGAGTAAAACAAAGCCCCCTCATCGAGTATAACAAAGTCCCCTGATCGAGTATAACTAAGTCCCCTGATCGAGCATAATAAAGTCCCCTGATCTAGTGTAATAAAGTCCTCTGATCGAGTATAACAATGTCCCCTAATCGAGTATAAAAAAGTCCCCTGATCGAGTATAACAAAGTCCCCTAATCGAGTATAACAAAGCCCAATCATCGAGTATAGCAAAGTCCCCTGATCGAGTATAACAAAGTCCCCTGATCTAGTGTAACAAGGTCCTCTGATCGAGTATAGCAAAGTCCCTTAATCGAGTATAACAAAGCCCCCTCGACGAGTATAACAAAGTCCCTGATCGAGTATAACAAAGTCCCCCGATCGAGTATAAGAAAGTCCCCTGATCGAGAATAACAAAGACCCCTGTTAGAGTATAACAAAGTGCCCTGATCGAGTATAACAAATGTCCTCTGATTGATTAAAACAAAGTCCCCTGATCGAGTATAACAAAGTCCCCTGATCGAGTATAACAAAGTCCCCTAATCGAGTATAACTAAGTCCCCTTATCGAGTATAATAAAGGACCGTAATGGAGTATAACAAAGTCTCAAGATCGAGTATAACAAAGTCCCCTGATCGAGTATGATAATTCCCCTGATCGAGTATAACAAAGTACCCTGATCGAGTATAACAAAGTCCCCTGATCGAGTATAACAAAGTCCCCTGATCGAGTACAACAAAGCCCTCTAATCGAGTATAACAAAGTCCCCTGATCGAGTATAACAAAGTCCCCTGATTGAGTATAACAAAGGACCCTA
>NW_024717422.1:0-15852 GCF_018991925.1 Homarus americanus | reverse complement strand
AGAATCCACCCTGGGAGAACGAAGTAGAGTTAGACATTGTGCCTCTCTCACAATGAAGAAATCATTACATGAACCAGGACAGTTAAGGGCTTTATATGGGAATAAGATTATTAATTTGCCTAAAAATAAAGCACATTGCATGTATATTGTGACAGTTCAGTTATGTCAAATGGCACGGCAGGGGTGTGGGATCCTTATAAAGATTGAGTACACAAGAACAAAGAAATGATGACATCAAAATTGGACTTCGGTTGAGCCGGTTTATATATCATCAAGCTGAGTTATATATGCAATGTTAGTAGGATTGGAAAATGTTGTAAATATGTATAAGATGCATATTTTTGTTGATAATGGGGCAGCTTTTGGATTCTTTTGAACAGTGGAGTCAGTCTTTTGAACACACATTATTGGTTCATGTAGAAAAGGTAAGTAAATACAATAAGGAAAAATATGGCCATAATGTTCAATTTAATATAGATCCTTCCACATGTGGAGTTAGATGTAATGAAACAATGAATATAATAACTTAAAAAAGAGCCACGGAAAAGGCCAAGATCTGACATAATATGTACTAAACAGCAGAGGAAACAATAAAGGCAAATTACGGAAAAAAGCTCTAATCAATAAAATGTATTCTAAGGAATGAAATATATACGAGAAAAAATTAGTAGTAAACATTACCATCATGTTCTCGCGAACACAAAATTTACATATGGGGAAAGATAGGGTAGATTGGAAAGATTCAGTGTATGTGAGGTTAAGCTTAGGATATAAATATTGATGAGAACTTGGGCTGAGAAGAAGTGAACAGGATAAGAAATGTGAAGTTTGTAGAACACCCCAGATCCCATACCCTGCCACATTATATACTGGAATGCCCATTGCTTAATGTATATAGAAATGCTTATATAAATAATGTCCTATTAATACAGAATAAGTGGATGTTTAAAAATAGGAAAATAAGTGACAGCTGCTGTACGGCTGGCATATGCAGCTTCTCTATTAACACCTGCTGTACGTACGACTATCATGTGCAGCTACCATAGTGACAGCTGCAGTACCTAGGGCTGCCATATGGAGCTACCTTTGTGACAGCTGCTGTACCTACGGTTGTCAGTGCCGCTACCCTAGTGACAGCTGCTGTGCCTACTGCTGTTACGTGCAGCTACCCTTGTGACAGCTGCTGTACCTACGGATGTCATGTACCGCTACCCTAGTGACAGCTGCTGTACCTACGGCTGTTATGCAGCTACCCCTTGTGACAGCTGCTGTACCTAGGGCTGCCACATGCACGTACCCCTGGACAGCTGCTGTACCAGGGCTGCAACATGCACGTACTTGTGACAGCTGCTGTACCTAGGGCTGCCACATGCACGTACCCTTGTGACAGCTGCTGTACCTACGGTTGTCATGTGCCGCTACCCTAGTGACAGCTACCTAGGGCTGCCACGCACGTACCCTTGTGACAGCTGCTGTACCTAGGGCTGCCACATGCACGTACCCTTGTGACAGCTGCTGTACCTACGGTTGTCATGTGCCGCTACCCTTGTGACAGCTGCTGTACCTACGGTTGTCATGTGCCGCTACCCTAGTTACTGCTGCTGTACCTACGATTGTCATTTGCCGCTACCCTAGTGACAGCTGCTGTGCCTACTGCTGTTACGTGCAGCTACCCTTGTGACAGCTGCTGTACCTACGGATGTCATGTACCGCTACCCTAGTGACAGCTGCTGTACCTACGGCTGTTATGTGCAGCTACCCTTGTGACAGCTGCTGTACCTAGGGCTGCCACATGCACGTACCCTTGTGACAGCTGCTGTACCTAGTCAAAAACATGCACGTGTTTCGTGACAGCTGCTGCAACCCAGGGCCGCCACATGCACGTACCCCTTTGTGACACAGCTGCTGTACCTACGGTTGCCGTGCCGCTACCCTAGTGACAGCTACCTAGGGCTGCCACGCACGTACCCCTGTGACAGCTGCTGTACCTAGGGCTGCCACATGCACGTACCCTTGTGACAGCCAGTTGCACCACGGCTGTCATGCAAAAGCCGCTACCCCTTGTGACAGCTGCTGTACCTACGGCTGTCATGCGCCGCTACCCTAGTTACTGCTGCTGTACCTACGATTGTCATTTGCCGCTACCTCAGACAGCTGCTGTGCTCTGCCGCTGTTACGTGCAGCTACCTGTGACAAAGGCTGTACCTACGGTTGTCATAAAATTCGCTACCCTAGTGACAGCTGCTGTACCTACGGCTGTTATAAAAGTAACCACCCTTGTGACAGCTGCTGTACCTAGGGCTGCCATACGTATCGTACCCTTGTGACAGCTGTTGTACCCAGCTGCCACACGCACGTACCCCTGTGACAGCTGCTGTAACCTACGGCCGTCGCGCCGCCACCCCAGTGACAGCCGTTGCACCTAGGCCGCCAGCATCGCACCTACGTGACAGCTGCTGTACCTACGGTTGTCATGTGCCGCTACCCTTGTGACAGCTGCTGTACCTACGGTTGTCATGTCCCGCTACCCTTGTGACAGCTGCTGTACCTACGGTTGTCATGTGCCGCTACCCTTGTGACAGCTGCTGTACCTACGGTTGTCATGTGCCGCTACCCTTGTGACAGCTGCTGTACCTACGGTTGTCATGTGCCGCTACCCTAGTGACTGCTGCTGCACCTACGATTCTCATGTGTAACTACCCTAGTGACAGCTTCTGTACCTACGGCTATCATGTGCAGCTTCTCTAGTGACAGCTGCTGTACCTACGGTTGTCATGTGCCGCTACCCTTGACAGCTGCTGTACCTACGGTTGTCATGTGCCGCTACCCCGTGACAGCTGCTGTACCTACGGTTGTCATGTGCCGCTACCCTAGTGACTCCTGCTGTACCTACGATTGTCATGTCCCGCTACCCTAGTGACTGCTGCTGTACCTACGATTGTCATGTCCTACTCCTTTGTGATGTAATGATTGGTCCGCTACCCTAGTGACTGCTGCTGTACCTACGATTGTCATGTCCCGCTACCCTAGTGACTGCTGCTGTACCTACGATTGTCATGTCCCACTACTGTGACAGCTGCTGTAACTACGGTTGTCATGTGCCGCTACCCTTGTGACAGCTGCTGTACCTACGGTTGTCATGTGCCGCTATTGTGACAGCTGCTGTACCTACGGTTGTCATGTGCCGCTACCCTAGTGACTGCTGCTGTACCTACGATTGTCATGTCCCCACCCTAGTGACAGCTGCACCACGGTTGTCGTGCCACCCTTTGTGACAGCCAGCGCCCGTGACTGCAGCTGTACCTACGGTGCGTGCCGCTACCCTAGTGACAGCTGCTGTACCGGTTGTCATGTGCCGCTACCCTTGTGACAGCTGCTGCACCTACGGTTGTCATGTGCCGTACCCTTGTGACAGCTGCTGTACCTAAGGTTGTCATGTGCCGCTACCTTGTGACAGCTGCTGTACCTACGGTTGTCATGTGCCGCTACCTCTGACAGCTGCTGTACTACGGTTGTCATGTGCCGCTACCCCAGTGACTGCTGCTGTACCTACGATTGTCATGTCCCGCTACCCTAGTGACAGCTGCTGTACCTACGGTTGTCATGTGCCGCTACCCTTGTGACAGCTGCTGTACCTACGGTTGTCATGTGCCGCTACCCCTGTGACAGCTGCTGTATCTACGCAGCCACCCTTGTGTGACAGCTGCTGTACCTACGGTTGTCATGTCCGGATCACTGCTGTGGCCTACGGTTGTCATGTGCCGCTACCCTAGTGACAGCTGCTGCACCAGGCTGCCACATGCACGTACCCCTGTGACAGCTGCTGTACCATGGTTGTCATGTCCCGCTACCCTAGTGACAGCTGCTGTACTGCCGTTGGTCATGCCGCTACCTTGTGACAGCTGCTGTACCTACGGTTGTCATGTCCCGCTACCCTGTGACTGCTGCTGCCTACGGTTGTCATGTGCCGCTATCAGTGACTGCTGCTCAACGATTGTCATGTCCCGCTACCCTAGTGACAGCTGCTGTACTATGGTTGTCATGTGCCGCTACCCTTGTGACAGCTGCTGTACCTACGATTGTCATGTCCCGCTACCCTAGTGACTGCTGCTGTACCTACGATTGTCATGTCCCGCTACCCTTGTGACAGCTGCTGTACCTACGGTTGCGTGTGTGCCGCTACCCTTGTGACAGCTGCTGTACCTACGGTTGTCATGTGCCGCTACCCAGTGACTGCTGCTGTACCTACGATTGTCAGCAGTCGCACCCTAGTGACAGCTGCAGTACCTACGGTTGTCATGTGCCGCTACCCTTGTGACAGCTGCTGTACCTACGGTTGTCATGTGCCGCTACCCTTGACAGCTGCTGTACCTACGGTTGTCATGTGCCGCTACCCTTGTGACAGCTGCTGTACCTACGGTTGTCATGTGCCGCTACCCTTGTGACTGCTGCTGTACCTACGGTTGTCATGTCCCGCTACCCTAGTGACAGCTGCTGTACCTAGGGCTGCCACATGCACGTACCCTGTGACAGCTGTGCCTAGGGCTGCCACATGCACGTACCCTTGTGACAGCTGCTGTACCTACGATTGTCATGTCCCGCTACCCTTGTGACAGCTGCTGTACCTACGATTGTCATGTCCCGCTACCCTAGTGACAGCTGCTGTACCTACGGTTGTCATGTGCCGCTACCCTTGTGACAGCTGCTGTACCTACGGTTGTCATGTGCCGCTACCCTAGTGACTGCTGCTGTACCTACGATTGTCATGTCACGCTACCCTAGTGACAGCTGCTGTACCTACGGTTGTCATGTGCCGCTACCCTTGTGGCTGCTGTACTTACGGTTGTCATGTGCCGCTACCCTTGTGACAGCTGCTGTACCTACGGTTGTCATGTGCCGCAACCCTTGTGACAGCTGCTGTACCTGGTTGTCATGTGCCGCTACCCTTGTGACAGCTACTGTACCTGGTGTCTGTCCCGCTACCCATGTGACAGCTGCTGTACCTACAGTTTGTCATGTGCCGCTACCCTTGTGACAGCTGCTGTACCTACACGGTTGTCATGTGCCCGCTACCCTTGTGACAGCTGCTGTACCTACGGTTGTCATGTGCCGCTACCCTTGTGACAGCTGCTGTACCTACGGTTGTCATGTCCCGCTACCCTTGTGACAGCTGCTGTACCTACGGTTGTCATGTGCCGCTACCCTTGTGACAGCTGCTGTACCTACGGTTGTCATGTGCCGCTACCCTTGTGACAGCTGCTGTACCTACGGTTGTCATGTGCCGCTACCCTAGTGACTGCTGCTGCACCTACGATTCTCATGTGTAACTACCCTAGTGACAGCTTCTGTACCTACGGCTATCATGTGCAGCTTCTCTAGTGACAGCTGCTGTACCTAAAGCTGACATATGCAGCTTCTCTATTAACACCTGCTGTACGTACGACTATCATGTGCAGCTACCCTAGTGATAGCTGCAGTGTCTACGGCTGTCATATGCAGCTACCCTATTGACAGCTCATGTACCTACAGCTGTTATGTGCAGCTACCCTAGTGACAGCTGCAGTATCTACGGCTGTCATGTGCAGCTACCCTAGTGACTGCTGCTGTATCTACGGCTGTCATGTGCAGCTACCCTAGTGATAGCTGCAGTGTCTACGGCTGTCATGTGCAGCTACCCTAGTGATAGCTGCAGTGCCTACGGCCGTCATGTGCAGCTACCCTAGTGATAGCTGCAGTGTCTACGGCTGTCATGTGCAGCTACCCTAGTGATAGCTGCAGTGCCTACGGCCGTCATGTGCAGCTACCCTAGTGATAGCTGTATTGTCTACGGCTGTCATGTGCAGCTACCCTAGTGATAGCTGCAGTGCCTACGGCCGTCATGTGCAGCTACCCTAGTGATAGCTGCGAGATGCTACAACTTTGTCATGTGCTTACCTAGTATTACTAGTGCCTGCAGCAATATGTTTTTAACTCATCAGGTTGCACAAAGTAGTAATTGAGAACATAAATGCAGAAGAAACTTAAAGTCAAGAATGTTGTGACCACACCAATGGTACACTAAGGACAATACTCAGGTAGAGGGGCCGAGCAGGTGAGGCCTCTGGAGAGGCGGCGTGGTGAGTTGCTGCTCTGGAGAAGAAGAGTGAGATCGCTGCTACTACTGGACACGGAAAGAGTGAGGTCTTGCTTCTGGACAAGAAAGAGTCGAGGATGCTGCTCTGGAGAGGATAGTGGTGCACTGCTCTGGATAAGGAAAAGAGTAAGTTAGCGATGCACTGGAGACAGGAAAGAGTGAGTGCTGCTCTGGCGAAGGAAGAGTGAGGAGTTGCTGCTCTGGGGCAGGATAGTGAGATGCTGCTCTGGGGTGGAAGAAATTGAGATGCTTGCTGCACTGGACACGGAAGAGTGAGGTGCTGCTCTGGAGAAGGAAGAGTGGAGGTGCTGCTCTGAGAGGAGAGATAGTGAGGTGTGCTTGCAGACGGAAGAGTGAGGTGCAGCTCTGATACAGGATAGTGAGGTGCTGCCTGGAGAAGGAAGAGTGAGGTGCTTGCTGCACTGGAGACGGAAGAGTGAGGTGCTGCACTGGAGACGGAAGAGTGAGGTGCAGTCTGGAGCAGGATAGTGAGGTGCTGCTCTGGAGAAGGAAGAGTGAGGTGCTGCCTGGAGACGGAAGAGTGAGGCAGCTCTGGAGACAGGATAGTGAGGTGCTGCCTGGGAGACAGGATAGTGAGGTGCTGCTCTGGAGACAGGATAGTGAAGGCACTGAGAAGGAAGAGTGAGGTGCTGCTCTGGAGAAGGAAGAGGAGGTGCTGTTTCTAGAGAAGGGAAGAGTGAGGTGCTGCTTTCAGGGACAGAAGGGTGAGGTACTGCTCTGGGAGACGGAAGAGTGAGGTGCCTGGACAGGATAGTGAGGTGCTGCTCAGGAGAAGGAAGAATGAGGTGCTTGCTGCACTGGAGACGGAAGAGTGAGGTGCTGCTCTTCATAAGTAAGAGTGAGGTGTGTGCCTGGAGAAGGAAGAGTGAGCTGCTGCTCTTCATAAGGAAAGAGGAGGTGCTGCACTAGACGGAAGAGAGGTGCCGTGGGAGACAGGATAGTGAGGTGCTGCTTTGGGACGGAAGAGTGAGGTGCTGCTCTGGAGACAGGATAGTGAGGTGCTGCTCTCGATAAGGAAGAAGGGTAAGTCTCTGCACTGGAGACGGAAGAGTGAGGTGCTGGTCTGGAGACGTAAGAGTGAGGTGCTGGTCTGGACACGGAAGAGTGAGGTGCTGATCTGGAGACGGAAGAGGAGAGGTGCTGCTCTGGAGACAGGATAGTGAAGTGCTGCTCTGGAGATGGAAGAGTGAGGTGCTGGTCTGGAGACGAAAGAGTGAGGTGCTGCTCTGGAGACGTAGAAGAGGAGGTGCTGCTTTGAGACGGAAGACTGAAGTCTTACTTGGGAGACAGGAAGAGTGAGGTGCTACTCAGAGACGGAAGAGTGAGGTGCTGCTCTAGGAGACGAAAGAGTGAGGTGCTGCTCTGGAGATGGAAGAGTGAGGTGCTGCTCTGGAAAAGGAAGAGGAGTGCTCCTCTTGAGACGGAAGACTGAGGTGATGCTCTGAGACGGAAGAGTGAGGTGCTGCTTCAGAGACGGAAGAGGAGGTGCTACTCTGGAGAACTATGAGTGCGGTGCTACTCCGGGAAGATGGAAGAGGAGGTGCTGCTCTGGAGACAGATAGTGAGGTGCGCTCTGCAGACGGAAGAGTGAGGTGCAGCTCTGGATACAGGATAGTGAGGTGCTGCTCTGGAGAAGGAAGAGTGAGGTGCTTGCTGCACTGGAGACGGAAGAGTGAGGTGCTGCACTGGAGACGGAAGAGTGAGGTGCAGCTCTGATACAGGATAGTGAGGTGCTGCTCTGGAGAAGGAAGAGGAGTGGCCTGGAGACGGAAGAGTGAGCAGCCTGGAGACAGGATAGTGAGGTGCTGCTCGGGGAGACAGGATAGGGAGGTGCTGCTCTGGAGACAGGATAGTGAAGTGCTACTCTAGAAGGGAAGAGTGAGGTGCTGCTCTGGAGAAGGAAGAGGAGGTGCTGCTCTAGAGAAGGAAGAGTGAGGTGCTGCTCTGGGGACAGAAGGGTGAGGTACTGCTTGGAGACGGAAGAGTGAGGTGCTGCTCTGAGACAGGATAGTGAGGTGCTGCTCAGGAGAAGGAAGAATGAGGTGCTGCTGCACTGGAGACGGAAGAGTGAGGTGCTGCTCTTCATAAGTAAGAGAGGAGGTGCTGCTCTGGAGAAGGAAGAGTGAGCTGCTGCTCTTCATAGAAGAGTGAGATGCTGCACTGGGAGACGGAAGAGGAGGTGCTGCTATGGAGACAGGATAGTGAGGTGCTGCTTTGGAGACGGAAGAGTGAGGTGCTGCTCTGGAGACGGGATAGTGAGGTGCTGCTCGATAAGGAAGAGTAAGGTGCCTGCACTGGAGACGGAAGAGTGAGTGCTGGTCTGGAGACGTAAGAGGAGGTGCTGGTCTGGACACGGAAGAGGAGGTGCTGATCTGGAGACGGAAGAGTGAGGTGCTGCTCTGAGACAGGATAGTGAAGTGCTGCCTGGAGATGGAAGAGGAGGGTCTGAGACGAAAGAGTGAGGTGCTGCTCTGGAGACGAAGAGTGAGGTGCTGCTTGAGACGGAAGACTGAAGTCTTAGTCTGGAGACGGAAGAGTGAGGTGCTACCAGGAGACGAAGAGTGAGGTGCTGCTCTAGAGACAGGATAGTGAGGTGCTGCTCTGGATAAGGAAGAGTAAGGTCTCTGCACTGGAGACGGAAGAGGAGGTGCTGCTCTGGAGACAGGATAGTGAGGTGCTGCTTTGGAGACGAAGAGTGAGGTTGCCGGGAGACAGGATAGGTGAGGTGCTGCTCGATAAGAAGAGTAAGGTGCCTCTGCACTGGAGACGGAAGAGTGAGCGGTCTGGAGACGTAAGGGTGAGGTGCTGGTCTGGACACGGAGGAGTGAGGTGCTGATCTGGGAGACGGAAGAGGAGGTGCTGCTCTGGAGACAGGATAGTGAAGTGCTGCTCTGGAGATGGAAGAGTGAGGTGCTGCTTTGGAGACAGGATAGTGAAGTGCTGCTCTGGAGATGGAAGAGTGAGGTGTGGTCTGGAGACGTAAGAGTGAGGTGCTGCTCTGGACACGTAAGAGTGAGGTGCTGCTCTGGAGACGGAATAGGAGGTGCTGCTTTGGAGACGGAAGAGTGAGGTGCTGCTTGGAAAAGGAAGAGTGAGGTGCTGCTCTGGAGACGGAAGAGGAGGTTTCTGGAGACGGAAGAGTGCGGTGCTGCACTGGAGAAGGAAGAGGAAGTGCTACTCTGGAGAAGAGAGAGTGAGGTTTTGAGACGGAAGATTGAGGTGCTGCTCTGGAGATGGAAGAGTGAGGTGCTGGTCTGGAGAAGGAAGAGGAGGTGCTGCTCTACGGAAGAGAGGTGCTACTCCACAGACGGAAGAGGAGGTGCTGCTCTGGATACGGAAGAGTGAGGTGCTGCCTGGAGACGGATGAGTGAGGGTTGCTCTGGGAGACGGAGTGTGAGGTGCTGCTCTGGAGACGGAAAGTGAGGTGCTGCTCTAGAAACGGAAGAGTGAGGTGCTGCTCTGGAGACGGAAGAGGAGGTGCTGCTCTGGAGACGGAAGAGTAAGCTGCTGCTCTGGAGATGGAAGAGGAGGTGCTTGGAGATGGAAGAGTGAGGTGCTACTCTGGAGACGGAAGAGTGAGCTGCTGCTCTGGAGACGGATGAGAGAGGTGCTGCTCTGGAGACCGAAGAGTGAGGTGCTGGGCTGGAGAAGGAAGAGTGAGGTGCTACTCTGGAGATGGAAGAGTAAGGTGCTGGTCTGGAGACGGAAGAGTGAGGTGCTACTCTGGAGAATTAAGAGTGAGGTGCTGCTCTGGAGACGGAAGAGTGAGCTGCTGCTATGGAGACGGAAGAGTGAGGTGCTGCTCTGGGGACGGAAGAGTGAGGTGGTTTTCGATAAGGAAGAGTAAGCCCTCTGCACTGGAGACGAAGAGTGAGTGCTGGTCTGGAGACGGAAGAGTGAGGTGCTGGTCTGGACACAAGAGGAGGTGCTGATCTGGAGACGGAAGAGTGAGGTGCTGCTCTGGAGACAGGAGGAGGAAGCTGCTCTGAGATGGAAGAGTGAGGTGCTGGTCTGGAGACGAAAGAGTGAGGTGCTGCTTGGAGACGTAAGAGGTGAGGTGCTGCTTCTGGAGACGGAAGACTGAAGTCTTACTCTGGAGACGGAAGAGTGAGGTGCTACTCAGAGACGGAAGAGTGAGGTGCTGCCTAGAGACGAAAGAGGAGGTGCGTTTGGGAGATGGAAGAGTGAGGTGCTGCTCTGGAAAAGGAAGAGTGAGGTGCTCCTCTGGAGACGGAAGACTGAGGTGATGCCTTGAGACGGAAGAGTGAGGGTGCTGCTCTAGAGACGGAAGAGTGAGGTGCTACTTGGTGAACTGAGAGCGGTGCTGCTCTGAGACGGAAGAGTGAGGTGCTGTTCTGGAGACGGAAGAGTGAGGTGCCTGGGAGACAGGATAGTGAGGTGCTGCTTGGGAGAAGGAAGAATGAGGTGCTTGCTGCACTGGAGACGGAAGAGGAGGTGTTGCTTCATATGGAGGAGTGAGGTGCTGCTCTGGAGAAGGAAGAGTGAGCTGCTGCTCTCATAAGGAAGAGTGAGGTGCTGCACTGAGACGGAAGAGTGAGGTGCTGCTTGAGACAGGATAGTGAGGTGCTGCCTGGATAAGGAAGAGTAAGGTGCCTCACTGGAGACGGAAGAGTGAGCTGCTCTGGGAGACAGGATAGTGAGGTGCTGCTTTGGAGACGGAAGAGTGAGGTGCTGCTCTGGAGACAGGATAGTGAGGTGCTGCTCTGGATAAGGAAGAGTAAGGTGCCTCTACTGGAGACGGAAGAGTGAGGTGCTGGTCTGGAGAGACGAAGGGTGAGGGGGTCTGACACGGAGGAGTGAGGTGCTGATCTGGAGACGGAAGAGTGAGGTGGAGAGACAGGATAAGTGAAGTGCTGCTCTGGAGATGGAAGAGGAGGTGCTGCTTTGGGAGACAGGATAGTGAAGTGCTGCCTGGGAGATGGAAGAGTGAGGTGCTGGTCTGAGACGTAAGAGTGAGGTGCTGCTCTGGACACGTAAGAGTGAGGTGCTGCTCTGAGACGGAATTGTGGAGGTACTGCTTTGGAGACGGAAGAGTGAGGTGCTGCTTTGGAAAAGGAAGAGTGAGGTGCTGCTCTGGAGACGGAAGAGGAGGGGTGCTGCTTGGGAGACGGAAGAGTGCAGTTGCTATTGAGAAGGAAGAGTGAAGTGCTACTCTGGAGAAGAGAGAGGAGGTGCTGCTCGAGACGGAAGATTGAGGTGCTGCTCTGGAGATGGAAGAGTGAGGTGCTGTCTGGAGAAGGAAGAGTGAGGTGCTGCTCTGGACACGGAAGAGAGAGGTGCTACTCCTGCAGACGGAAGAGTGAGGTGCTGCTCTGGATACGGAAGAGTGAGGTGCTGCTCTGGAGACGGATGAGTGAGGTGCTGCTCTGGAGACGGAAGTGTGAGGTGCTGCTCTGGAGACGGAAAAGTGAGGTGCTGCTCTAGAAACGGAAGAGTGAGGTGCTGCTCTGGAGACGGAAGAGGAGGTGCTGCTCTGAGACGGAAGAGAAAAGTTGCTGCTCTGGAGATGGAAGAGTGAGGTGCTGCTTTGGAGATGGAAGAGTGAGGTGCTGCCTCTGGAGACGGAAGAGTGAGGTGCTGCTCTGGGAGACGAGAGAGGAGGTTCTGGGATACCAAGAGTGAGGTGCCTGGAGAAGGAAGAGGAGGTGCTACTCTGGAGATGGAAGAGTAAGTTGGTCTGAGACGGAAGAGTAGGTGCTACTTGGAGAATAAGAGTGAGGTGCTGTTTGGAGACGGAAGAGTGAGCTGCTGCTCTTGGAGACGGAAGAGTGAGGTGCTGCTCTGGGGACGGAAGAGTGAGGTGCTGCTCTGAGAAGGAAGAGTAAGGTGCTGCTCTGGAGACGGAAGAGTGAGGTGCTGGTCTGGAGACGGAAGAGTGAGGTGCTGCTCTGGAGACGGAAGAGTGAGGTGCTGATCTGGAGACGGAAGAGTGAGGTGCTGCTCTGGAGACAGGATAGTGAGGTGCTGCTTGGAGATGGAAGAGGAGGTGCTGGTCTGAGGACGAAAGAGGAGGTGCTGCTTGAGACGGAAGAGTGAGGTGTGTTGCTCGAGACGAAGAGTGAAGTGTTGCTCTGGAGACGGAAGAGGAGGTTGTTTAAGGAAGAGTGAGGTGCTACTCTGGGAACGAAGAGTGAGTGCTACTTGGAGACGGAAGAGTGAGGTGCTGTTCTGGAGACGGAAGAGGAGGTGCTGCTCTGGAGACAGGATAGTGAGGTGCTGCTCTGGAGAAGGAAGAGTGAGGTGCTGCTCTGGAGACGGAAGAGTGAGGTGCTGCTCTGCAGAAGGAAGAGGAGGTGCTGCTCTGGGAGAAGGAAGAGTGAGCTGCTCTTCAGAAGGAAGAGTGAGGTGCTGCTCTGAGACGGAAGAGTGAGGTGCTGCCTGGAGACAGGAGAGAGGTGCTGCTCTGGAGAAGGAAGAGTAAGCCTGCACTGGAGACGGAAGAGTGAGGCTGCTCTGAGAGGAAGTGAGGTGCTGCTCTGGGAGACGGAAGAGTGAGGTGCTGCTCTGGAGACGGGATAGTGAGGTGCTGTTCTGGATAAGGGAGAGTAAGGTGCTGCTCTGGAGACGGAAGAGGAGGTGCTGGTCTGAGACGGGAGGGGTGAGGTGCTGCTCTGGAGACGGAGGAGTGTGGTGCTGCTCTGGAGACGGAAGAGTGAGGTGCTGCTCTGGAGACAGGATAGTGAGGTGCTGCTCTGGAGATGGAAGAAGAGTGAGGTGCTGCTCTGGAGCAGGAAGTGAAGTGCTGCTCTGGAGATGGAAGAGTGAGGTGCTGGTCTGGAGACGGAAGAGTGAGGTGCTGCTCGAGAGGAAGAGGAGGTGCTGCTCTGGAGACGGAAGAGAGGTGCTGCTTTGGGACAGGAAGAGTGAGGTGCTGCTCTGAAAAGGAAGAGTGAGGTGCTGCTCTGGAGACGGAAGAGTGAGGTGCTGCTCTGGAGACGGAAGAGGAGGTGCTGCTCTGGGAGAAGGAAGAGGAAGTGCTCCTGGAGAAGAGAGAGGAGGTGCTGCTCTGGAGACGGAAGAGTGAGGTGCTGCTTGGAGATGGAAGAGTGAGGTTGGTCTGGAGAAGGAAGAGTGAGGTGCTGCTTCTGGAGACGGAAGAGAGAGGTGCTGCTCTAGAGACGGAAGAGTGAGGTGCTGCCTGGGAGACGGGAAGAGTGAGGTGCAGTGCTGCTCTGGGAGACGGTGAAAGAGGTGCTGCTCTGGAGACGGAAGAGTGAGGTGCTGCTCTGAAGACAGAAGAGTGAGGTGCTGCTTGGAGAAGGAAAGTGAGGTGCTGCTCTGGAGAAGGAAGAGTGAGGTGCTGGACTGGAGAAGGAAGAGTGAGGTGCTGCTCTGGAGATGGAAGAGTGAGGTGCTGCTCTGAGACGGAAGAGTGAGGTGCGCCTGGAGACGGAAGAGAGGAGGTGCTGCTCTGGAGGAAGAGTGAGGTGCTACTCTGAGAAGGAAGAGTGAGGTGCTTTCTGGAGACGGAAGAGGAGGTGCTGCCTGGAGACGGAAGAGTGAGGTGCTGCTCTGGAGACGGGAGAGTGAGGTGCTGCTCTGGGAGACGGAAGAGTGAGGTGCTGCTCTGAAGACGGAAGAGGAGGTGCTGCTCTGAGAAGGAAGAGTAGGTGCTGCCTGAGACAGAAGAGTGGAGGTGCTGCTCTGGAGAAGGAAGAGTGAGGTGCTGCTTGGGAGAAGGAAGAGGAGGTGCTCTTCTGGAGAAGGAATGAGGTGCTGCTCTGGAGACGAAGAGTGAGGTGCTGCTCTGGAGACGGAAGAGTGAGGTGCTGCTCTGGAGAAGGAAGAGTGAGGTGCTGCTCTGGGAGACGGAAGAGTGAGGTTTCTAGAGATGGGAAGGAGGTGCTGCTCTGGAGACGGGAAGAGTGAGGTGCTGCTCTGGAGACAGGAGGAGGAGGTGCTGCTTGGGAGAAGGGAAGAGTGAGGTGCTGCCTGGAGACGGAAGAGTGAGGTGCTGCTCTGAGACGGAAGAGTGTGGAGCGTTCTGAGAAGGAAGAGGAGGTGCTGCTTGGAGAAGGAAGAGTGAGGTGCTGCTCTGGAGACGGAAGAGTGAGCTGCTGTTCAGATGGAAGAGTGAGGTGCTGTGCTGCACTGGAGATGGAAGAGTGAGGTGCTACTGATACGGGAGGAGGAGGTGCTGCTCTGGAGACAGAAAAGTGAGGTGCTGCCTGGAGAAGGAAGAGTGAGGTGCTGCTCTGGAGAAGGAAGAGTAAGGTGCTCCTCTGCACTGGAGACGGAAGAGTGAGGTGCTGCTCTGGGAGACAGGATAGTGAGGTGCTGCTCTGGAGAAGGAAGAGGAAGTGCTTGCTGCACTGGGAGACGGAAGAGGAGGTGCTGCCTGGAGACGGGAAGAGTGAGCTGCCTGGAGACGGAAGGAGGTGCTGCTCTGGAGACGGAAGAGGAGTTGTTGCTTCTGGAGACGGAAGAGTGAGGTGCTGCTCTGGAGACGGAAGAGGAGGTGCTGCTCTGGAGACGGAAGAGGAGGTGCTGTCTGGAGACAGAGAAAGAGGTGCTGCTCTGGGAGACGGAAGAGGAGGTGCTGCTCTGGAGAAGGAAGAGTGAGGTGCTGCTCTGGAGACGGAAGAGTGAGGTGCTGCTCTGAGACGGAAGAGGAGGTGCTGCTCTGGAGACGGAAGAGTGAGGTGCTCTGGAGACGAAGAGTGAGGTGCTGTTCTGGAGAGGAAGTGAGGCGAACTTCTGGAGAAGGGAGAGTGAGGTGCTGCTCTGGAGATGGAAGAGGAGGTGCTGCTCTGAGACGGAAGAGTGAGGTGCTGGTCTGGAGAAGGAAGAGGAGGTGCTGGTCTGGGAGACAGAGGAGTGAGGTGCTGCTCTGGAGACGGAAGAAGGTTGCTCTGGGAGACGGAAGAGGAAGGTTTCTGAGAAGGAAGAGTGAGGTGCTGCTCTGGAGACAGAAGAGTGAGGTGCTGCTCTGGAGACGGAAGAGTGAGGTGCTGCTTCTGGAGACGGAAGAGGAGGTGTTGCTCTCTGGAGACGAAGAGTGAGGTGCTGCCTGGGAGACGGAAGAGTGAGGTTGCCTGGGAGACGGAAGAGTAAGGGGCTGCCTGGAGACGGAAGAGGAGGTACTGCTCTCTAGAGACGGAAGAGGAGGTGCTGCTTGGGAGAAGGAAGAGTGAGGTGCTGCTCTGGAGACGGAAGAGAGGTGCTGCTCTGGAGACGGAAGAGTGAGGTGCTGCTCTGGAGAAGGAAGAGAGGTGCTACCTGGAGAAGGAAGAGGAGGTGCTGCTCTGAGACGGAAGAGTGAGCTGCTGCTCTTCAGATGAAAGAGTGAGGTGCTTGCTGCCTGGAGACGGAAGAGGAGGTGCTGCTCTGGAGACGGAAGAGGAGGTGAGGTGCTGCTCTGGAGACAGAAGAGTGAGGTGCTGCTCTGGGATAAGAAGAGTAAGGTGTCCTCTGCAGGAGACGGAAGAGTGAGGTGCTGCTCTGGAGACAGGATAGTGAGGTGCTGCTCTGGAGAAGGAAGAGTGAAGTGCTGCTGCCTGGAGACGGAAGAGTGAGGTGCTGCTCTGGGAGAAGGAAGAGTGAGGTGCTGCTCTGGAGACGGAAGGGTGAGGAGCTGCTGCTGGAAGATGGAAGAGTGAGGTGCTGCTCTGGAGACGGAAGAGTGAGTTGCTGCTTCTGGAGATGGAAGAGCAATACTTAACCGAACCAGCTACCGA
>NW_024717421.1:0-13150 GCF_018991925.1 Homarus americanus | reverse complement strand
TATACTTAACACCATCCATCATCACTATACTTAACACTACCCATCATCACTATACTTAAACTATCATCACTACATATAACACCATCCATCATCTCTACATATAACACCATTCATCATTACTACATATAACCCCATCCATCATCACTACATATAACACCATTCATCATCACTACATATAATACCACCCGTCATCACTACATATAACACCATCCATCATCACTACATATAACACCATCCATCATCACTACATATAACACCATCCATCATCACTGCATATAAGACAAACCATCATCACTACATATAACAACATCCATCATCACTACATTTAACATCATCTATCATCACTATAATCAACACTACTCATCATCACTACAGTAATAAACTGAGCTTGAGTTATTAATAATTTGAGAAGTTCCAACCTTCATTAATTATATTTACGGTATGAATGGTGAAATTTTGAATTGACCTCAGTGGGGGTGCTGTAAGTCTGGGTCAGTATTAATAAAATGACGCCCCATAAAGTACAACAGATAACACAGTCTGTGGTATCTGTTGTACTTTATGGGGCCCTGGACCACACGCCACGTTTATGATATTGTATAATACAAATACGATTTGAGTATTTTTATTGTTACAATACACTTTTTGTGTTACGAGAGAGGTGTGTGACAGAAACGCCTCTCGTAGCATTGCGGCTGCACACCTCTCTCGTAGCGTTGCGGCCGCACACCTCTCTCGTAGCGTTGAGGCCGCACACCTCTCTCGTAGCGTTGAGGCCGCACACCTCTCTCGTAGCGTTGCGGCCGCACACCTCTCTCGTAGCGTTGAGGCCGCACACCTCTCTCGTAGCGTTGAGGCAGCACACCTCTCTCGGTACGTTGAGGCCGCACACCTCTTTAGTAGATGAGCGGCCGCACACCTCTCTTGCAGCGGAGCGGCCGCACACCTCTCTCGTAGCGTTGCGGCCGCACACCTGTCTCGTAGCGTTGCGGCTGCACACCTCTCTTGTAGCGTTGAGGCCGCACACCTCTCTCGTAGCGTTGAGGCCGCACACCTCTCTAGTAGCGGAGCGGCTACATACCTCTCTCGTAGTGTTGAGGCCGCACACCTCTCTCGTAGCGTTGAGGCAGCACACCTTTCTCGTAGCGTTGAGGCAGCACATCTCTCTCGTAGCGTTGAGGCCGCACATCTCTCTCATGTGAGGCCGCACACCTCTCATGTGGGTGAGGCAGCACACCTCTCTAGTAGCCGGAGGCTTCCCCACCTCTCTCATGTAGCGTTGAGGCAGCACACCTCTCTCGTAGCGTTGAGGCCGCACATCTCTCTCGTAGCGTTGAGGCAGCACACCTCTCTCGTAGCGTTGAGGCAGCACACCTCTCTCGTAGCGTTGAGGCCGCACACCTCTCTCGTAGCGTTGAGGCCGCACACCTCTCTCGTAGCGTTGCGGCCGCACACCTCTCTCGTAGCGTTGAGGCAGCACACCTCTCTCGTAGCGTTGCGGCCGCACACCTCTCTCGTAGCGTTGCGGCCGCGTACCTCTCTCGTAGCGTTGAGGCCGCACACCTCTCTCGTAGTGTTGAGACAGCACACCTCTCTTGGTGCGTTGAGGCCGCACACCTCATTAGTAGCTGAGCGGCCGCACACCTCTCTAGTAGCAGGCTGACTACACACCTCTCCGTGGCTCCAGCCGCACACCTCTCTCTCTTGTAGGGTTGCGGAGCACACCTCTCTCGTAGTGTTGAGGCCGCACACCTCTCTCTCTCGTAGGGTTGCGGAAGCACACCTCTCTTGTAGCGTTGAGGCCGCACACCTCTCTCTAGTAGGGTTGCGGAAGCACACCTCTCGTAGCGTTGAGGCCGCACACCTCTCTCTAGTAGGGTTGCGGAAGCACACCTCTCTCGTAGCGTTGAGGCAGCACACCTCTCTCAGTGCGTTGAGGCCGCACACCTCTCTAGTAGCGGAGCCGCTACACACCTCTCTCGTAGCGTTGAGGCCACACACCTCTCTTGTAGGGTTGCGGAAGCACACCTCTCTTGCAGCGGAGCATCCGCACTCCTCTCTCGTAGCGGAGCGGCCGCACACCTCTCTAGTAGCGGAGCGGCCGCACACCTCTCGTAGCGGAGCGGCCGCACACCTCTCTAGTAGCGGAGCGGCCTCACTCCTCTCTCGTAGCGGAGCGGCCACACACCTCTCTCGTAGCGGAGCGGCCTCACTCTCTCGTAGCGGAGCGGCCACACACCTCTCTAGTAGCGGAGCGGCCTCACTCCTCTCTCGTAGCGGAGCGGCCTCACTCCTCTCTCGTAGCGGAGCGGCCTCACTCCTCTCTCGTAGCGGAGCGGCCACACACCTCTCTAGTAGCGGAGCGGCCTCACTCCTCTCTAGTAGCGGAGCGGCCTCACTCCTCTCTCGTAGCGGAGCGGCCACACACCTCTCTCGTAGCATTGAGGCGGCACACCTGTCTTGCAGCGGAGCATCCGCACTCCTCTCTCGTAGCGGAGCGGCCGCACACCTCTCTAGTAGCGGAGCGGCCGCACACTTCTCTCGTAGCGGAGCTGCCGCACACCTCTAGTAGCGGACGCACACCTCTAGTAGCGGACGCACACCTCTCTCGTAGCGGAGCGGCGCACACCTCTCTCATAGTGTTGCGGCCGCACACCTCTCACGTAGCGTTGCGGCCGCACACCACTCTCTTAGCTTGTTCCACTTGTCTACCACCCTATGTGTGAACCAGTTCCTTCCTATCTCCCTCCTAAACTTATCCAACTTAAATCCGTTGCTACGAGTCCTATCCTGCTCGGATATTATAAGAACTTTATCTATATCTCATTTATTGATTCCTTTCACCCACTTAAATGCTTCTATCATATCTCCCCGCACTCTTCATCTTTCTAGGGAATGCAAGGTTAGTTTCTTTAACCTATCTTGATATGGAAGGTTTCTAAGTCCCGAAATCATTTTTGTCATTCTTCGCTGCACCGACTCCAGTGAATTGATATCCATTCTATATAATAAGGGCACCAGAACTGAACCCCATAATCGAGGTGCGGCCTGACTAGCGCAAGATATAGTTGCAATAAGACCTCTGCACTCATTACTTACACTTCTAGATATAAAACCTAATACTCTGTTTGCCTTATTTTGAACCTTAATATAATGTTTTCTAGGCCGTAGGTCCGGGCTTACAAGTACCCCTAAGTCGCTTTCACAAGTCGACTTCTCGAGGTTGATGTTGTTAAGGCTGTAATCATTGACAGTATTTGTTCTTCCAATGTTAAGTACGCTGCACTCGATGGTGTTGAATTTCATTTGCCATTTTTCTGACCACTCCTGCAGTTTATTTAAATCCTCCTGTAGTGCATTTGCATCATCCCCTGAATTAATCTGCCGCCCTATTTTGGTGTCATCCGCAAACTTGCTTATTACCCTGCTGATCCCAGTATCTATATCGTTTATATAGATTATGAACAAGAGTGGGCCCAGTACTGACCCCTGGGGAACCCCACTGGTTACACAGGCCCGCTGAGATCAGTTTTTACCTTAATATTTTGCTAAAATGATCACTAGATTAATCATTGAATACCCAAGAATATCTGTTGCCGTATTTTTTAATGCAGTAAGTATTATTAGGTTGCAAAGTGATGGAATTATTTTCTTAAATAGTTATCAAATGAAGAAACTTAGTTATCAGATCTTGGTAATTAATACATAACACAACAGGTGAGTCACATCTACTGTACCTTAACTAAAAAAATAAAACGAACGTAATCGAACAACTTCTGGTCTTAGCAGTGTGCTCCATAGTCTTGGGGATTATAACCTCCCCTGCCTCTGCTATTTTACGATCATATTTGTCTTAATTTGTGAACTTTCTGAGAATATTTAACATGTGTCAAGCATGTTGGTGTAGAGTGCAAAGGAAGTGTGATGTGATGAACGCGATGTTGTAAATTGCAAAGGAAAAAAGAAACCAGAAAAAATGAACTAGGATTTAGGACTGACGAGTTAACTTGCCCGGCGTGGCAGAGTTCCCACGCCAGCCGGTCACGACGGTTACTGGGTGCGTTCATAGTATAAGTTTGTTTGGTATATATTATTAAAATTATCTTGTTATTTGGCATAATACCCAGAATTTGTGATTGGTTGAGCATGTATGCATGTTATTTAGAGTAACTCGGCAACAATTTCGATCTGATAATTGTGTGATTTTGTTTGTTTACGTTTATAATTGAAAATGGACTACTAAATGTTAAAAATGATTAAACTTAAACTTTGGGGTGGGATTTTGGGGAAATGTCATGTAGGCGTCCATGTTTTTGGTGAAGATCAGTTGAAGGTCAGGGTCACACTACCATGTAGGTCAGGTTATTGCTGGTGGTGTTACTGTAGTGTAGGGGATGATAAAGCACTGACATGTCAACATGGCACTTATGAGATATGATTCTTACGATTTTTTTCTGCAAAGTTTTATACAGTACATAGAGATTGGTAAAAAATTATAGTCTAAGTTCATTCGGTGACTTAAAACTTGTTGCTTCAAACTTTAATTTAAGACTCCAGCTCTCTGCTACACTTTCTTTAAGCAGTTTATTAATATTAGCTCCAAGTGCAGCACTTAAAAGGTTTTTCATTTTCATTTATATTTATGCAGCACTTTAGCAAAAATTAGTGATATTTTTGTGCGTTCATATGGAGTAAAAGAAAATGTATCTTACAAAATAACTTCCACTGTTGTGTGCAAATTTCAGCTTCCTGACTGAAGGTGCCTGAGATATCGTGACAATTATTAAAGAGTCACCACCCTTGAGGCTCCCGCAGCACCTGGGGACGGAATGGGGAAAGAGGAAGCGATATATAAATTGTGATCATAGATACAATCGAAATAAAAAACTAAGAATAATTCGGACTAAATTGGCAAGTTATATCATAATTAAGAGTTGCTGTCAATGTGAGGCGTTTTTTAAGAATACATTAACCCAGTTCCACCCGGTGTTCTGCCCCAGGAGTAACTCACCCTATACTGGTGCAGTTTCTAGACGGGTTAGCGTAGGCACGAGCCTGCAGCTGGAGCGGAGGTCTTACTCGGTGCCACAGAACCTCCGCTTTGGTGATATTAGTTTCCTCCTGTGACTTCGGTTAGTCCCTCTTCAGTGTCCGGTTATACCCCTCTTGTGACCCGTTATACCCTCTCACGTATCCGGTTATACCCTCTCGTGCGACCCGTTATACCCCCTCCTGTATCCGGTTATACCCTCTCGTGTAACCCGTTATACCCCCTCCTGTATCCGGTTATACCCTCTCGTGTGACCCGTTATGCCCCCTCCTGTATCCGGTTATACCTCTCGTACCGTGTGTGACCCGTTATACCACCTCCTGTATCGGGTTATACCTTCGTGTGACCCGTTATGTCCCTCCTGTATCGGGTTATACCCTCTCGTGTGACCCGTTATGCTCCCCTCCTGTATCCGGTTATACCCCTCGTGTGACCCGTTATACCTCTCCTGATCCGGTTATACCCCTCTTGTGACCCGTTATACCCTCTCACGTATCCGGTTATACCCTCCCGTGTGACCCGTTATACCCCCTCCTGTATCCGGTTATACCCTCTCGTGTGACCCGTTATGCCCCTCCTGTATCCGGTTATACCCTCTCGTGTGACCCGTTATACCCCTCCTGTATCCGGTTATACCCTTTCGTGTGACCCGTTATGCCCCCCTCCTGTATCCGGTTATACCCTCTCGTGTGACCCGTTATACCCCCTCCTGTATCCGGTTATACCCTCTCGTGTGACCCGTTATACCCCCTCCTGTATCCGGTTATACCCTCTCGTGTGACCCGTTATACCCCTCCTGTATCCGGTTATACCCTTTCGTGTGACCTGTTATGCCCCCCTCCTGTATCCGGTTATACCCTCTCGTGTGACCCGTTATGCCCCCTCCTGTATCCGGTTATACCCTCTCGTGTGACCCGTTATACCCCCTCCTGTATCCGGTTATACCCTCTCGTGTGACCCGTTATATCCCCTCCCCTTGGAGAACTGCTCTCATATCTAGGGTGGCTCTTCTCTCCATCGTTAGACAGGGTGGCATCAAAGGCATTTCGTCTTATTAACTCTCCTCCTTTAGTTGATAGTCCTTCTTCCTTTTCTCTTCGCCGCAATTTTGTTTCATTCTCTCTCTTTAACGGGCAATGTTCGATGGATTTTGTATCCTGTGTACCGCCGGCAAGGCCGGAGACTCTTAACACACGTCTTGCCCGCGGTGCCCACCATTTCTCTGTGGATGTCGGTCACACTAGAATAACCCGTAATAGTACATCCTTCTTTCCTCATACAGCCAAACTGTGGAATGCTCTGCCCTCTCTGTTTCCATACTCATACAATGTCTCACTTAAAAAAAAACTGGTTTTCCGGCATCTTCGTGATGTAGATTAATATATTTTTATTTTCTATTTTTAATTTCATTTTACTCTTATTTTTCGCCCCCCCCCAGGCCCCGTTATACGTTTGATGACTGTGCCCGAGTGGGCTGGTCCCGTTAAAAAAAAAAAAGGTTATACCTGCCCCCCCCCCCACTATGAGAGGCAGTAACCATGACTGTTATCATTACATTACAGAAAAGGTGATAGTGACAATAACTTTCCCTGGCGCAATGTTGCAGGTTTATATACTGTTTTAAATACAATGTGACCCAAACGTTCACTTGCAATAATATTGAAAAACTATTTGTAGTAAATTGGAAAAAAATATATTTATGATATACATATTTATATAATATATTAATATTTTACACACACGTCAAAGTGACACCTGGATAACAACATTCATGGCTCTTAAGGTTACTGGGGCCAGATTTCAGCATCCTGTTCAAGAATATACTGTAAACTAAACTAGACTACAATTCAGAATAACACCGCAAATTATATTACCGTATACAATTAACTTCAATGTATGTATATCATGTTGGTTTCCTAGTGACTACTGTACTTGCATATTATTTGAAGGACGTGTTATTGTTGGAGTTGGTATATTAAGGGAATTAGCCTACCCGGGCACAGGTCACTGACCCACATTGGGGCCTGAGGGGGGGGGGGGACAAAAGGAAAAGCAAATAAAATAAAACAGACCAGGAGTGAGAAACGATAAATTTGTTGTGTTGTCAAAGTAAGAGAAACAAATGAGGTAGAAAGTCAGTCAAAATCAACAACCTGGCACTTGGTCACAATACTGTTACTATTAAGATTTAGCTCATAGACGTTCACTATCTTTGGCTGAAATGTGGCATGAACATCAGCATGTACCTCAGAAGTGTTCGAGACGTAATATTTTAGGGGGATGGACCTCCACTGCCAAAGGTGGATAACTCCTTCGCTAAAAGCACGTCTGAATTGGTGGCAGACTCAGACCTAAAAGAGGGTCTCCTATACACCACCGCAGTTTTTAACACAGAGAACTGAGGGTTGGTATCCCCCCTGGTAACTGCCTTGTCGTGGTGAGGAGCTTCAGTTCCCACGATCTAGTAAGAACTGTTGGTGGGTGTTTGTTGACACCTGGTAGGACCACCATGGCGAACTGGTTGCTGGTGAGGTTCTTAAGTGGAATTTATTTTTACGCAAGAGACAGGCGTGTGAGGCAGTATGTCTGGCGTGAGAGGTATTCAAGCACATTGGGTATTTGGTTCTGTACATGAGAACTGATATAGTTACTAAGTGCAAAAAAGTGGATACAATCTTAATATGTCGATTATCTTGCCACTAGCGATGAAGTGTTGTGCCATTTCACACACACTGTGCTTGGATCTGAATGTCTTCAGTTTGACTGTAATCTTTCCATAGCTGCTGCACTGTGTTGGTGGTGTTCTGTTTCAGTAGTGTATCACAGAGGCTCTTTAACATATCAGTTTGAGCTGTAAATTGAGCTTTGAGTTCTTTAATTTAATTTTTCAAATCATTGATCTCTTCACTTTGTGCGTGTTCACTGGGTCTGTTGGCAGCTACCTGTTGTGTCGGTACGTCTGTGTTGCCCCATGCTGATCTTTCGATGACTGCTAGTGATGATCCTGTAGCTTTAGTGGGGAGGGTGGCCCAGGGGTTGGCCGTAGGGAGTACTCCCCTAGCAGCAGTAGTGATTCTTGAGACCTGCCTGGGTGGCGGGTCTGGGCGCTGAAGAGGCGTAGGAGCTCTAGGACAGTCATGGTGCCATACAGGAACTCCACCTAACCTTACCTAACCTAACCTTAACATGCCTAGCCTAAATTTACCTTACCTAACCTAACCTTAACATGCCTAACCTAATTTACCTTACCTAACCTAACCTTAACATGCCTAACCTACATTTACCTTACCTAACCTAACCTTAACATGCCTAGCCTAAATTTACCTTACCTAACCTAACCTTAACATGCCTAGCCTAAATTTACCTTACCTAACCTAACCTTAACATGCCTAACCTACATTTACCTTACCTAACTTTTCTTTTTTTATCATCCATTTGCAGAGATAATCAAAGGTTAAAATACATAATAGTGGCATCCTAAGTTACGTTTATATATTAACAGATTTATAGATATATTGGAGAAATGATTATAAAAAGTTTATCTCTACAAACTTTTTTTTAAAGAAATTGACAATTTTCTAGAGAACTTAATTGTTTATCATGTGCGTTGCAGCTTTCTTAGGTTAGGTTAGGTTAGGTTTTGTGAGGTTTAAATTACATTTCACTAATTTTGTAGCAAAACAAATTACTACTGAATGTATCAGATAAAAAACCTATGAACATGATTCTTTTATACGAAAAAAAATGCTATACCACTGTTAATTTTTACTCCCCTTTTTATTAGGTTTGATGAACTTAAATTGGGTCTGGTATTATTTAACTCTGAGTCATGGGCACTTCTTGGACACTTGGCAGAATAGCTTGTTATAACTTGGTCCTAGCCTTACCAAGAAGGCGGAGTCAAGACACAAATGTTCACTTGACCTCGTATTTGGCTTTCAATACTGATGGACATGTTTATCTGCAACTTTACTCAGTCATGAAAAATATTTGTACCATAAATGTGGACAATACAAACCTTCTATTTTGGTACAAATTACTTGAAAAGTTGTAAGACAAAAGATGCGTCTCTTCCATTCCGCGAGAAATATAAACGCACTCAAGCCTCATCTTCTCGTAAAAAAATGTAATATCGTTTTTTTTTTTTTTTTTTTTACGGGGAATAGCTCACCCGGGCACAGGTCATCGACCTACATCGGGGCCTAGGGGGCGAAAAAATAAGAATAAAAAGCTATCAAAATTAGAAAAGGAAAAGGTTATATTAATCTACACCACGAAGATGCCGGAAAACCACTTTTTTAAAGTGAGGCAGATTGTACGAGTGTGGCGACACAGAAGGCAGAGCATTCCACAGTTTGGCTGTGTGAGGAAAGAAGGATGTACTATAACGGGGTATTCTAGTGTGACCGACATCCACCGAGAAATGGTGGGCACCGCGGGCAAGACGTGTGTTACGAGTCTACGGCTTTGCCCGCGGTACACAGGATGCCAAATCCACCGAACAAAGCCCGTTAAAGTACCTGTAAAAGAGAGAGTGAAGCAACATTGCGGCGAAGAGAAAGGGAAGAGAGATTGTCGACTAAAGGAGGAGAGTTAATAAGACGAAATGCCTTTGATTCCACCCTATCTAATAGTTGGACAGAAGAAGAGCCACCCCAGATATGAGAACAGTACTCCAAGTTAGGACGAATGAATCCCTTACATACTTGAAGCAACTGCTCAGGAGTGAAATAGCTGCGGCATCTGTACAGCATTCCCAACTTTCAGGAGGCAGCTTTAGCAATGTTGAGGATGTGTGGCTTCCATGACATATTAGAGGAAATGGTGAGGCCTAGCATATCTATTTTAGAATTTAGCGGAATGAAAGCGTCCTGAAATGTGATTGGTTGGAGATCATCTAATTTGGAAAGTGTAATTGGTAATACTGAGTTTTATTACTAATGAATTTTACCAAGTTTCTACCTCTCCATTCGGTGATGCTGCACAGATTCGCATTGATATCAACTCTAGAAACAGATCTAGTTTGAGAGTTAGGAGGAAGGGGAAAATGTGAAGAAGAGTGAAGAGTAAATCATCAGCGTAAGAATGGATAGAATTAGTTATAGTGTGAAATAGATCATTGATAAAAAGAAGGAAGAGAGTAGGTGAAAGAACAGAACCCTGTGACCCACTATTGGTAGAGAAAGAGCGAGAGATCGATCCCTCGACAACAACTGCTATGGATCGGTTCTCAAGGGAGCTGGAGATTAAAAAACAAAGTGGGGGAGAGAAACCATATGCTTTGGAGATGTTGAGGGCCACGACGAAAGTTTCCCCATAATCCCTAAGAGAGGATGACCAAAGACGGGTGCAGTAGGAAAGCAGATCACCAGTAGATCTCGCCTGGCGAAAGCCATACTGGTGATCCGACAAAAGAGAAAGGCGTTCAAGGTGACGGATAAAATGGGAGTTTAAGATAGTTTCGAAAATCTTAGAGAGGGATGAAGTTAGGGGCAATGGGTCGATAGTTAAGGGTAAGAATGGTCACCCTTCCTCGGGATGGGCTGAACCAAACATTTTCTTCATTATTCTATGATACAACAAGGCTAACAAGCTTTATTACAACACTATTATTTTTTGTTATGTAATCGGGAAATAGCGTACTTACTATATCCGTGTTGAGCATGTTACAGCAGCTAAGGGGGTCCCGACAAATATTTTTGAGTATACCGATCGGGGACTATCTCCAGTTACTGGGTAAACAAACATGCAGTCCCGTAAATGTTTTTGAGTATGCGGCCCCTGGTGTTTGTATAGGGCTAGTTTAAGTCGGGCATACTAGTCTCTGACACATTTTATGGCAAAAGCATGAGAGTAGCATTTCAGCCAGAATAGAGTAAGTCACTTACCAAGGTTGTTTAGTTCGGCCATTGATGTACACCCTCTAAAAAATTATTCAGCACTCGTGTCATTGTATCACGCCGTAAGGGTGCCGAATAATGTTGAGGCGGTACTAGTGGGCCAGTTACACCTTGTTTTCGTCAAACGATGTTCAACCTTCTTCAAAATGTAGTCGAAAGTTTCCCAAGTCGTTCTCATGTATTGGGAAAAAACCTACTTTGTCCCCTTTTTAGCTCGCTAAAAAGATGGTGATTATTCACCGTAATTTTCTCTGCTGCGGTTGATTTCATGTGTTCCAGTTACTTTCCTCCTTATTTTTGCATAAGCACTATCGAGCAAAAGAAAAACTTCGTCAGATAACATGCTAGACATCTGTACGACAGCTGCACCACAACTCGCAGATATACTGTGTCCGCCTACCAGCGCTGACTCCCGACGCATGTTCGGCGCTGGAAACCGGCAAGCGGGTAAACCTGTTTTTGTTTTTTGTATGTGTTCTTACCCTTTAAGATTGATGGGACTAACGTCAACTCTCATTCTCTTACTGTCTTTCACAGATGGGTTGACACTATAAATGTCGAAGACATAAGTCATTTTTTGAGAAATTATAAAGAACATTAGAGAAGTTTTGACAACCCAGGAATGTCGCTCTACGGACTGTTCCGGCTATGTCTGTGACAAGTTTGATTCAGGCTGGTGATGATAGGAATATTCTTCAGGAATGTGATGAGCTTCCAGCTCAATGATGAGTTGACTCTTCACAGGGTTTGTGTTGAGTCTAACTTTGTCAAACAGGAGAGGAGAGGGCACAATATCGTATTTCAGGAGGTCGTTGGTAGTGAGGCCTCAGCCGCGGGCTATTTCAATTAACTCCTTCTTTATGTTCATTAATTTCACCACCTTTTTGGTTGTCTTTTGTGGTTTATTTCTGATTTTCTTCAGTCTCGATGTTTGTTCTATGAATGGTGTCAAACAAATTTGATGTTTTCTTCATGATTCTGTCGGCAAAGACCAGGGCCTGGATGCACGAGCATATTTAAGTCACTTAAATCTCTGCTGGCGCACTTAACAACTCTCTGCTAGCGTACTTAAGTCATACGCACAAAACAATTTAAGTGCTCTAGGGTCTGGGATCTTGGGTACTTAGTCCACTCCCGTGTTGTCTGAAGTGAGCAAACTGGCCCTGCGTTCACTAGGGCAACGCTACTTTCAGCGTAGCGTGCGTTCTTTTGGGAACTTAGATCATGTATCACATCGGAAATGCATTTGAATGCAATATACCTCAAAAAATATTTTGTTAATTTTCTTTAATTGAAATTTGTATGAGTGGTGCTTCGTACCGCTGCCAACTTCCTTTGTTTACACAAAGTCGGGAGGCCCAGCACACACCTCACTCCTCCTTTACCTCTCTCTAAGTAGGAAGAAAGAAGATAAGATAAATAATTAAGAAAGACTATTAAAGGAAGAACAGAATATGATTGATTGAAAGTAGAAAAATAAATACTAAATATAATTACAGAATAGAGCAGAGAAAGTATATAAATAAATATAATATCAAGGAATAAAGAAATTTCATTTGTGATTTTGTTGATTCGCAGCTAATATTGTGTGGCCACTGGCCATAGCATTGTGGTGAATGTGGTCTTCCATGTGGCTTTTAAGTGTAGTGCTATTGCATCATAGCATTCACTCTGCGATTGGCTGAGGGACAAATATTTGTAACGTGCACTCTGATTGGCTTGACGGATGTCAGCTGACGCGGCAGAATACAGTCTTTGCCACGACTGTCTTGGGTTACGACAATCGTAAGTTTGTTTTTAGCGTTTTAACTAAAGTTTTCACTTATGATTTTGAGCTAAGTTAGCTATCGCGGCAGACTTAGGTCAGACGTTAGTGCATTCCTGCCCAGATATTTCTCCTTGTCCTTTGCAGTAACATTCAGGACATCGTTTATACAATACAGTAATTTCCTGTCATGACTTCTTTTATCACGAAAATGTGGAGGACTGTGGGAGACTTTGCAGAAAATAAAATGACACCAATATCAACATTATATGAGGAAAACCTGCGAAATTATATTAAATTTCCTATTTCATGGTGAATATGGCGGCCAACTTGGATTTATGAGATCTAAATAACCGCTGATCACAAAAGCGATGCCGCCATGATAAAAAATCCCAATTTAGACACCAAGATCACATTTCTAGAGGATAAAATGCA
>NW_024717420.1:0-7689 GCF_018991925.1 Homarus americanus | reverse complement strand
ACTCTTGGTGACCGAACCCTTCGTGTAGTCAATGTTCATTTCAAGAGTGATTCTCTGGACCCCAGGTTCTTCACGACCTCCATGATGGGGTTCCCACTATTGTTCTTGGCGACTTTAATGCCCGCCATCCCACTCTTACTCCGGATCATCCCACTCCATGTACCCTTAATGGATCACATCTCTCACAGTTTCTTAATGGGGATGATGATGTTCGCTTTCTTTGTCCTGACGATCCTACTCCCCTCCCCCATAGTTTCCTTGATGTTGGCTTACTATTGAACGGTCATACTTCCTTTCATCCTACCATCTGCACCGAGCCTGCTCTGTATAGTGACCATCTTGCCGTTACTACCCATCTCAGGCTCTCCTTCTCTGCCCCGACATCAACTCCTTATCGATCCCCTCGCCTTCGTCTCACACAAGATGCTGTTCCTTCCTTTACCCATTACCTTTCTACCTGGGCGGATTCCTATGTTGTCCCCCAGTCCCTTGACTCTTACAGCGCTGATATTGTTGATGCCGTGTATGACTCTGTCAATCGCGCTACCCCTCCACGCCCTCCCCGTCACCCCAGAAGTGCCACCAACTACTGGTATCGTATCCCTGCCATGAGACATCTCCGGCAGGTAACCCGTGATCTCCACTCTGCCATACGGAGGTCTCGGTCTCCAGAGGACTGGGAAGACTTCAAAAATTGGTGCTCCTTTGCAACTCAGGAGCGCCGTCGGATACGTGAGGCGGACTGGCTATCCTTCACGGGGTCTCTATCGTTCCAGTCGTCACCCTCTTATGTATGGAATCGGATTAATGCTATACGGGGTACTCGACGGAGGCCTCGTCCCCACCCTGACCCCGCCTTCCTTGCCTGCTCTTTAATGGAGGACTGGGCACGAGCTTCCTCCCCTGAGGCACTTCCAGATCCAATGCAGGAGGCAGTGCAGGCTCGCATCGATGTGTCTGAGCCTGTTGTTCGTGCTGCTCTTACCTCCCCTGCCCCCACTAATCATCCCATCACACAGTTCGAGCTTGACAGTGCTCGTTGCTCTAGAAAAGACACCTCTCCTGGGGATGATCAGATAACCTACTCCGTCCTCAACGCCTGTACTAATATTCCTAACGGCCCCTTGCTTGTTCTCTACAATATGTCTTGTGAACATGGGGTTCTCCCGTCCAACTGGAAAAATGCCACTATTATCCCTATCCCTAAGCCGGGAGATCCTGGGAAATATCGACCCATTAGTCTTACCTCCTGTGTTTGCAAGATGATGGAGAGGATACTCCATCGTCGCCTTCTTCACACCATAGGCGGCTTCCACAACTCCCTCAATGGTTTCATTCAACATCGCAGCACAGCACACTCCATTGCTTCCTTTTATTGCAATCAGACTGCCTGCGTCTACGTCTTCCTTGATATCAAGGGAGCCTTTGATACAGCTCAGCCTGCCCTCATTTTAGCTGAACTTGCGCGGTTAGGGGTTAAAGGGAGACTTCTACAATGGATCGCCTCTTACCTCACTGGACGTCAGGCCCGGGTTCGCGTTGAAGGCTCTATGTCTCCTGTTCAAGAAATGAACCTCGGCACCCCTCAAGGTGGAGTCCTGAGTCCCACCTTGTTTAACACTCTCATGCACTCCATTGCATCACTCCCGTGGCCGACAGAAGTTGTCCACTCAGGATATGCCGACGATGTCCTCCTCCAAGCCCCTGACTACCTCAGCATGCAGGAAGCCCTTGATCTGGTCTCCAGAGAGTGTGATTCACTTGGTTTCCTTCTTTCAACTGCGAAAACAAAAGCCATGTGGCACGGTCGTGTTGTACCTCCACCTCTTTTCTTATCAGGAACGCCCTTGGGCTGGGTTAATGAGACAAAATACCTGGGTGTGTATGTAACTCGCACACGTTGTCAGATCCCTGAAGTCCGCTATCTTCGAGACATATGCTTTCGGCGTATCGCTCCCCTCTCTACCATGTGCAGGGGTTCCCTTGGTGCCACCATCCCTGTGCTTCTCACCATGTACAAGTCCTTTGTCCGTTCCTGTGTCGACTACGCCGCCCCTGCCCTCGTCAACATTAGTCGGACTGATGTCAACCGTCTCGAAGTTATCCAGAGGAAAGCTGCTCGTATCATCCTTGGGGCTCCTCAGTGGACACGCTCTACTTCTCTATATAACGAACTTGGTCTTTCCCCCTTACAGGATCGTGTCCAGGAGTTTTACCTAAAAACTGCCGTTTCCATTCTACGGGATCCTCGGGGCAACTATGTCCAAACCAACTTGACTCCTGCTGTCCGAGACCGACCTCCATCTAGAAGACAGTGGCGAGGGTCACTCATCTGAGCCCTTGAGGAACACGACCTCCTGCCTGATATTGTTGTCACCCCTGCTGTTGGTTCGTCTCCTCCCTGGCTGGATTTTCAACCTGAAGTGATTGCCCTCGGTGGACCGCTCCCGAAATCCCAGGTGAACTCTGTTATTCTCTGCAAATACCACCTCTCCAGGATCGCCCACTGGTCCCCAGGTAGGGTCGTCCTCTACACTGATGGTTCTGTTGACCCTGCTACAGGTAGGGCCGGGGCTGGTGTCTACATCTCCCGTCCTGATGCCCCTGAGCCTGTCAAACTGTCTCTCAGAGTTTCTGACGGGGCATCCTCCACTCAGGCTGAACTAATAGCCCTCCTTGCTGCCCTTCTCGCTGAGGAAGAAGCAG
Organism: Homarus americanus; assembly: GCF_018991925.1. NCBI lineage: Eukaryota > Metazoa > Arthropoda > Malacostraca > Decapoda > Nephropidae > Homarus > Homarus americanus. The sequence goes on along the minus strand of NW_024717420.1, from coordinate 4,983 downwards.
ATGGTTTCTGCCCCTTGCTTGTCTGCTGCGATTCCAGGTCTGCTCTCGACGGGATCGCATTTGGATCAGGGGAAAATAAGGACCTCATCCTCCGAATACGAGGGTTAACATCCACACTTCAGGATGCAGGCCGTCCTGTGACATTCCTGTGGATACCTAGTCATGTCGGTATCTTGGGGAATGAGGCAGCAGATGACCTTGCCAAGACTGGCTGCAACAAGGCCACACCTGACTACTATGTTCCTCGAACACTCTTACAGATTAGGACCCAAATCCGCCGCAAACAGAGAGAAGCTCGGGAAGCAGCCATCCCCCTGGACTCCCCGCCCACCTGGTACGGTGTCCTCCGTAAACTTCCTGACCTCTCGTATGTCTACGGGAAAGGGTCGCGGAAGGGGGACGTGATTGCTGCCCATATCATCATTGAGTATGACTTTGCTTGGGAGATTGATATCCCCGCATCCCCTGAGCAACGCTCTTGTGCGTTATGCAGAAGACCCGACAGCAGCACCCTTATTCACTACCTCCTAAGATGTCCCCACACACAACGCTTCCGTGACGCCTGCTGGACCACCACTCCACGACCCCCTGACGGAGACACGATGATCCTCCCAATACTGGCCAGATATTTTGTAAATAATATTGATTATGTGTTAAAGGAATATCCTTCCTTCCTTAGGCTTTAGTAAGCCCCTTTATAATATTTATACTGTATATACTTTTCACACTTGCCAGATGCTTCTGGTGTCATTGTACAGGGGTACCTAGTGACAGCACTAGGATCCCGCTTCCTCTATCAAGGAATAAACAATTGAAATTGAATTGATGAGAGAATATAAAAGACTTATTAAGAAATAAGAACACAGATACTACCCTGAACATCACAGACAGTCAAGTGAACTCTTTGAGTGATAAATACAATGTACGTGTACACCTAAAATCAAACCCACTGGCTCCAGGACTGCTAGAAGACTGTTACACATGAACCATGCAGCAGTTGACAAAGTTAGGAAAAAACTCAGAATTTCAGGAGATGAATCGTGACAAATGATGAGCAGGTTCAAGAAAAGCTGAAACAGAGTTCCAGAGGCAGATTGCAAACAAAGCCAAGTCGAACCCTAAGGCTTTCTACTATAAAGCAAAATAAATATTAAAGACATGTGTGAGCATATACTGTAAGATTTGATACTGAAGAGCAGTTCTTGTACGACATGGTAACCCAGACTGGGGAAAGCAGTGTAGTAAATACTCTCCCTTACAATTGCCACTGCCGTTAGTCCCTGATCAGCCGATCCCTAGTGAGTTTCTCAGCCAAGCCAAGCTGTCTGACTGTGCGGTGGTTGGCCAGCAGCGACGCTCACTTCCGGCGGACTTGTCTGTGTGTGTGTGTGTGTGTATGTACAGTATATATATATATATATATATATATATATATATATATATATATATATATATATATATATATATATTTCATTAGCTCAATAAAGCACGCGGACTTCTACATACAATCAACACCACAACCCGCCAGGATTCGAACCCACGGCCCACAAGCCTATGACTGTGACCGGGGAACGCTAACCGCTGGACCACCAGGATACTAAAAGCAGCCCTAGACTTTGTTATATTTCACACAAAGCCTGTTCAACGAGGTTATGGCGCCGTGAACCTCAAATGGGGACCACCCGTATCACGTAGGTGGTCAGAGTAACGTTTTACCAAATCCGGCTTCGAAACACGATCTTTACATATATCCAACACTCAGCCAGGATTCAAAACCTGGCGGGTTGAGGTGTTGATTGTATGTAGAAGTCCGGCAAGTGTTTTTATTAGCTAATGAAATATATATATATATATATATATATATATAGAGTATATATATATATATATATATATATATATAAAACACCATAGCTGAAAGTTTTCTCTCACCTCCATCCTAGTATGATTCAACATGACATTAATCCCAATAATGGTGACCCCGAGACTAACGCACTCACAGGACCAATTCGTGAGTCCCCATTAGAGGTTCACGGCGCCATAAGCTCGTTGAACAGGCTTTTTGTGAAATATAACAAAGTCTAGGATTACTTTTAGTATCCTGGTGGTCCAGCGGTTAGCGTTCCCCGGTCACAGTCATAGGCTTGTGGGCCGTGGGTTCGAATCCTGGCGGGTTGAGGTGTTGATTGTATGTAGAAGTCCACGTGCTTTATTGGGCTAATGAAATATATATGGATCCTCGTGTTTCGAGGCCGGATTTGGTAAAACGTTACTCTGACCACCTAAGTGATACGGGTGGTCCCCATTAGAGGTTCACGGTGCCATAAGCTCGTTGAACAGGCTTTGTGTGAAATATAACAAAGTCTAGGACTGCTTTTAGTATCCTGGTGGTCCAGCGGTTAGCGTTCCCCGGTCACAGTCATAGGCTTGTGGGCCGTGGGTTTGAATCCTGGCGGGTTGAGGTGTTGATTGTATGTAGAAGTCCGCGTGCTTTATTGGGCTAATGAAATATATATGGATCCTCGTGTTTCGAAGCCAGATTTGGTAAAACGTTACTCTGACCACCTCCGTGATACGGGTGGTCCCCATTAGAGGTTCACGGCGCCATAAGCTCGTTGAACAGGCTTTGTGTGAAATATAACAAAGTCTAGGACTGCTGGACCACCACTCCATGACCCACTGACAGAGACATGATGATCCTCCCCATACTGGTCAGATATTATGTGTTAAAGGAATATGCTTCCTTACTTAGGCTTTTTTTAAGCATTTGCCTTCAGGTGAAATGTTAACCTACATCTATTGAGTAAAAATCTTTCAAGTACAAATTGACAATAACACATTTGCTGTAATAAAGACAGATCTAGTTGCCTCAACAATTGCAACCCCAGTTGCAATTGGGGTTGCAATTCCAATTTCTGTGGCATTACTAAAAATAGTAAAGTTTCTGGTGCACTCTAAGATCAAGAGAGAAAACGGAGGACTCAGGCGTCCTCATGTGAGAGAAAACGGACTCGTATGACGGGGACCAAATAAAAAAAGCATAGCTACATGTTTTGTGGACTACAGTATTAAGCGTACCCTTCTCATCACTTTGTAATAAACCTAGCCATGCCTATGTGTGTTTATGATATTTACCATAACATTATATATATTTAGTGGGTCTAAATGGTCTTAAAATGGGAAACTTGGGGTTGGGTCTTGGGTGCCTGGAACCAATTAGAATAAATCCCATAGGTTCTGTACTTTCGTTATCGGCGGGGTCCCAATTAGGGGCGATAACCAAGGGATAACTGTACTGTACTGTATATACTTGTGACACTGGCCAGTTGCTTCTGGTGTTATGGTACAGGGGTACCAAGTGACAGCACTAGGATCCCGCTTCCTCTATCAAGGAATAAACAATTAAAATTTAAATTGAAAAAAAAAAAAAATATACATTCAAATAATGGGACCTAGCGATCCGAAATGGACCTAGAGCGGGCACAGTCACGTATCCATCGCGTATTCTTATAGATTGTTGGGCCAGGCTTACGTTATCTAGTGAATTTAGTCAATATTGTACAGTAACCATGGACCTAAGCCAAACCTGTATTGTACATGTACTAAATGATTACGGTACTAAAATTGTTATGTCTATTGCAAATATAGCTTGTTTATACAGGTATTCAAATAAATTACTATCTTACAAGAATCCCTCCAATGTAAGTTATATTCACCCAGGTCGTTAGGATGGCAAATTATGAGAAGAGCTTAGTCACTCTTAAGTAATGATAAATAAACAGGCAGGCAGGCCTTCAGCGCCAACTGTGAAATCTTATCTCAAATAAATAAACAAACAAACGCCAGACATTCTGTCACCTCACCTCCCGCCCCCTCCCTCCCCCCCTTCCCACCACCCTCGTGTGCCAAAATAAAAGATTGGTGATTTCTTTATGTTTATTTTATATAATATCTCAGACTAAAGTTAGGATAATATAATTTGCATGAAATCCTTGCAAGACAGAGATTAATTTGAATATAAGCGTCATATATTTTGCTCAAGATATAAAAAATGTAGTACATTAGCGTACAATACTGTAGTAAATTTTATAAAAAGTTTTTCAACTATTTTTGGGTAGATTTACTAAATTTCTTCATTTATTTTCATCCATTTACATGCATACACCATACTAAAAGAAGCATTATATTCTCCTAGGTCATATCACTGGCATTTTAAAATGAGAGAAGCTTAGTAGGACTGTTAAATAAACACACAGAGACCTTCGCCTCAAACTTATCACCGCAACCCCCCCCACCCTCCCAACCCCTCGCTGGGTGGCGTAACTGGCTCCGTCAGTCCCCCCCCGCAGCCAGGCTTTTAGGCTTACAGTTTTTATCTTATATAATATCTCAGACTAAAGTTAGGAGATTATAATTTGCATTGCTGGAATCCTTGCAAGAGAGCCAATAATTTGAATATAAACGTCATATATTTTGCTCAAGAGATAAAAATTGTTGTACATTAGTGTACAGTACTGTAGTACATTTTATAAAAAAGTTTTTCAACTGTATTTTTGGGTAGATTTACATAGATTTCTTCATTTATTTTCATCCATTTACATGCACACACCATACTAAGAGAAACAAACAGAAATAAAAGACCTTAGTGCAAAGCTGGAGTGCACATGTACTAATTTGATTATGGTACTAAAATTGTTTTGTCTAGTGCAAATTATAGCATGTTTATATTCAAATTAATCAGTATGTTAACATAAGAACATAAGAATGGAGGAAACTGCAGCGGGCCAATTGGCCCATACTGGGCAGTCCCGTTTACACCCATCCCCTATTGCTCATATAAGCATCCAACCTATGTTTGAAGCTATTCAGCGTATTCGAGTTAATGATGATATTTGGTAACTTGTTCCATTCATCCACTACTCTGTTTCCAAACCAGTGTTTGCCTATTTCACGCCTAAATCTAAATTTGTCTAATTTAAAACCATT
>NW_024717419.1:0-18432 GCF_018991925.1 Homarus americanus | reverse complement strand
GGAATTTGCACTACCAAGTCTTACGATTCCCTCTATTCTGTTAATTCTAGCAATAATGTTCCTGTTCTGTTATTACCGGGCAGTATCATCCAAATTCAACATTGTTCATAACATACTAACCCGTACGACACAAAAGTCTAGGTCCCCTGTAGTAGAGAATACCCCTACAGTAATTTCCCTAGCTTAGTGTCTACATATCTGTTTATAACATGGTTAGGGTTGTCTAGGATGTACTGTACTCTGTGAGTTATTTAGGCCTCACGGAGCTCGGCTGGTAAGTGACCGAGCGATGTAATAGGCCCCTGTCTCATCAACAGAACGTATTATATAAATGGGTCAATACATCTGATATTATATTCAGATTCACCACCCTGTAACTTTCCACTGTCTATGAGTAAGACATGAGATGGACACGTGAGCGGGCAACTCACCCAAGAGGGCGAGACCCATAGCTCAGCATTTCTGTAAGCACACACTGCGATGCCCTTAAGCTTCAGTAGCTCACCTCAACTCATATCGTAAGGACGTGACCTAACGTTTATCATACATAAACGCCGTCCCTTTCTCATTCACTCCTAGACAGTGAGACTTACGGTTGATATACACTCAGGAATTATATATACAACCTTTTATAATAAAACAAAGGAACTACTGTTTGGGTTTCGTTACTTAAAACCCAAATATAAATATGTGTGAACGGACTGGTTAATTGGACAAGCAGCCGATTCATATAGGTGGAATATTCTCTCTCATTGGAGCGAGAGTTATTGATGGCTACTGTGAGTAAGATGCATCGATCCACCCCCCCCCCCGAACTGTGGGATGAGGTGGTGGGGTCAAGGTTGAGGCCCTTACAACTCGGATAAGTGATTACCTTGTGCGACTCCAGGGCACTCGATCATAGCTGAAGGGTTGATAGTAGAGGTGCTCTGGTTGGTTGATAGGATGAAAGAGCTACTCTGATTGGCTAATAGTATATAAGTTTATCTACAGGCATGAAACGAGGAATATGTCAATATCAGATTCTTGATTGGTTGATCGGACGTGAAAGGCGGGGTTAAACACTGGCTACGATTGGCTGATACTTTGTCCGATTCTTAGGAAGCCCGACGTTGATTGGCTGATAGTGTATTTACTCTTTCTGTTGAAATTAATTACCCAATCAGTGTATCACAGTTGACATGTTATTACAATATTTATGAGTGGTCAATCGTACTGTGCCTGAAAGATCTTTTAAAACTCGAATCTAATTGGTTGAGAATGTATCAATACGCTTTGTCTACATATACAAATTACAGGTGATTGGTAGTATACCTTGTGAAAGCCCATAGCTGAATGGTTAAGGAATGAGATGGAGTTAAGGTGGCGTTCGGTCTTCAAGTTTATATTTTTCTCGTGTTTTTCTCTTGGTATTACATCAGTTATAACGAATTTGAATATCAAATGATTTTGTTACAGCTAATAATAATAATAATAATAATAATAATAATAATAATAATAATAATAATAATAATAATAATAATAATAATAATAATAATAATAATAATAATAATAATAATAATAATAACTAAATCAATACACGCTTCTATTCCAGCTTTAGGGAATAGTCACAATAATAAACAAAGGTTCAAACAAAATAAAGACAAAATATATAAAAAATATCACTTTGACAACTTTGACAATACAACGGAAATAATTCAAAATAACATAACCATCATCAAGATAAATTAAAATAAAATATATGATAAGAACACAGGATAAATGGCCGCTTTTACCTGCCATTTGGAAAACTTAAATATTTATGGCGTTTAAAGTTGAACTGTTGTGTTGGTAGATGAAGAATGGACGCGAGGGAATGTAGGAAATGGTGATAGTGACTAATGGAATGTTGTTTGTATAGCAGATGTAATAAATAGGAGAGAAAGGAGATAACGGAAATAGCACGATTGAAAGAGAGAGATGACAGAGTGACAATTAGAGAAAGAGAGAATTTGAGAGCGAATTGGAGAAAGGGAGAGAATTAGAGAAAGGGAGAGAATTAGAAAACGGGAGAGAATTAGAGAGAGGGGGAATTATAGAGAGAATTTGATAGGAAGAGGGGGAATTATAGAGAGAGAGAAAGAGAGAGAGAGAGAGAGAGAGAGAGAGAGAGAGAGAGAGAGAGAGAGAGAGAGAGAGAAAATAGAGAAAAAGAGAAAGAGAGAAAGAGAGAAAATACGAAAAACAAAACCATACACCCACATATGGACATAAAGTTACTGTACATATATACACACTAAAACACACCATAGATTGAAAAAATAGATAAACAAACAATGTAAATAAAAGAGACACACAAACCAGAGAGAATAAATAACATCCGCTGGCCGATATATATATTTTGGAGAGGAAATATATTTATCGTATTTGTTAAAGGTATATCACATGAGGTTTCATAATTATTTCGTTTCCTAGAACAAATATCAATGTATAAAATATTGTGTATATACTAAATATGTATGTGCATCAATTTATATACTGTGTGTGTGTGTGTGTGTGTGTGTGTGTGTGTGTATGTTGTGTGTGTGTGTCTCTGTGTGTGTGTGTGTGTGTGTGTGTGTGTGTGTGTGTGTTACCCACTGCTTTCATCAATCTACTGTCGGTCTATACGAAGGCAAACTGTGAGAAGGAAAGAGGTCGAGTCGATAAAAATACAGGAAGCGACGAGCCAGACAGACAAGAAAATAAATACATTGGTTTGACGGTGCTTTGATCTCTCCAGGTTCATATATGAAAGCAAACAGTAAAGGGAATAGAGAGAGATGAAACGAGAACACGAGAGAAGCGAGGCGGAGCAAGAAGTGTGGATGTGGAGGTGGGGAGAGACACGTATCCTCAGTTCTTCACTTCACGTTAGTCTTGTTGACGTCTTTCTGAAATTTCCGATGTTGTGGAGAGTTAAATGTTCAAGATACCATTGTTAGTTATGTAGGAGTCAGCTACTGAAATGGTGAATATTATGAAGCTCTGAAAGTATGCAACTGCAATCTTTAAGAATTCTTAGATGAAAGAAATCCCAATCTTTGAAGCTCTAGCTCTAAAAATTTGTGGTTATTGCAGCGCTAAATGTGAGAATGTGCGGTCATTGGTATTCTAGATGTGAGAATTTTAAAATCTTACTCTCTTATTTCTATGGCAGCCCTGTTTCACAACAATATATTATCCCTGTGGTCTGTTTTTATTAGGTACAGCAGGTTGTTCCATTAAACAAAAGTGTAATCAAGAGAGTTCTTCTATTTAGCGACTGTTTTAACGAGAATGTTTACCCGGTGTGTTTCTCAATTAAACGAGTGTCTATCAGGTATGTTGTTCCATTAAACGAATGTGTTTAACAGGTGGTTGCAATACTTGAAAATCATTATCGGGAGAAGGTGAGGTCAGATATTTTCGTCCCACCTCACACAGTCCACCCTCCCACGCTCAATTTGTCGGCATACGGTGTAAAAATGATGTGCGGCGAGAAAGACTATCTGAACGCATCGCTGCTCGTTTTATTTTTTTTGTTTGTTGCAAAATACGAGCAGATATGTAGAGAGAAAAGAATAAACAGCAAGAAAAGTAGTCGGGATGATACAGTACAATGCTCGGTGGGGTTAAATGAATTATGGCTCGCTGGAAAACACACAAACATCTAGGTATTTGCATCTGTTAATTATCCTCCCAGGGGAAAAAACCCACAGGAAATGAGAATAATTACGAGATAATGATAATTTAGAAATAGTTAAAGCAAAAGTTCCATCAAATAGTTATTGAAAGTTTTATAAATGATAGTGTGTTCGCTAGTGTTATTTTGGGTAAGAGTAAATTGTGATATAAATACCATAATTGTATGATATAGTGGCATTGTGGTGGTCTGGGTTGGTAGTCAGGTGGTGTTGTCGTGGTGTTGTGATGGCACTGTGGTGTTAAGGGTTGATAGGTAAATAGTGTTGTGGTGGTGTTGTGATTTCACTGTGCATAGGTAGGCAGGTGGTGTCTGTACGTAACCTCACTCACTCATTAGGTCCGTGTGTCGTCGTAGTCACACACACAGACACACACACACACACACACACACACACACACACACACACACACACACACACACACACACCATTCCTCAGTATAACCACCAGTATATTTGTATCAACTTGAGTATTACTTGAAGTGGAGAGTAAATAATGAAAATCATCATTACCATTGACGCAAGAAAAAATAATGAGGAAATGACGAATATCAACTTAACAATCAATAATAATGAAAAATATTAAAATCAAGAGGAAATTATGAAAAACACTACAGGAATCAAGCACAAAACATCCACACTATTTTTCTTGCGTGACACGAGAGCAACCGATGCAAATGATTGTGCTCCATATGTTCGTCGTCGCCTATGGTAGCTTTTTACTGCGACTGAGAATGATTCATATGCTAGTGTCACTTATACTGATTGATATGATGCGTATACAGGCGGTGTATTCACAAAGGAATTCTAAGTCTCCGGGGACTCTCAGCTCTGACATATTAGGTTAAAAATGGAGAAAGTGAGAACATGATCCGGAAGTACTTTTAACAATTATGGAATTGGTCAAATAGTCCCACCCTCAAGATTTATAATTGCCTCTAAATTAATCAAACCATTGGGTATTAGGTGATAATCTTAAGGGTCTCCAATCTTACTGATGTGTTAATGTGAGTATCCAATTATATTTTTCTTCATTCTAATTGGCCTAATTTGTCCGGATTCTCAGAGGCACAAATCCAAATTTCCCCATTCGTCAAAGACAGAGTATTTAGTTAATCTAGTCCTAATGGGTAAATACGTTAACGGAAATTAGGACCAATTAGCAATATTATTTCTTTAGCGCACGAAAAATTGCCATCTGATAAATAAATGGGTGAATAGAAGTCTCTGTACTGATAAAAGTAAAACGAAAAAGAATTATTACTTTTCAACTCGAATGACGAAGATAAGAGAACTTGGACAGTGACGAATCGATGGTCCTAAGACAATGGCAGTGAGAGACGTAGCCCCTGTAACATAGACGTGACTGTTGTGACTGAGAGAGAGACACAGCTGTAACGCAAAACAATGATGCAGCTGTAACATCGAGACGCAGCTGTAACGCAGAAAATGATGCAGCTGCAATGAAAACATGAACTAATTTCTTCAGGAATAATAACATCAATTAATTGTTTAAAAACAATTACAGCGGTGAGTTTCACGGTTACAGTGGAATGTTGTATCCATTTAAAATCTGTAAAAACAAATAAAAAATACCTTTCAATTATCGTTAGGTTAAGTTAGGTTAGGTTAGGTATATATGTATATGGTTCACAAGTACATCAAGTTTAAGGATTATGAAGTAAATAGACGCAAAAATTACATAGAGAAATTAATAACTGATTAAAAAACATACACAACAAGAAATCAAACTAGCGGCTGTAGACATGGAGGAGAGTAGAGAGTTTCGTCTTTGTTAACTGTCCATCAAATTAATTAGAAATACCCTTTTTAGTTATAATTGAAATAATCTTAATTGACCAGTACATCAATCAATGGATGAAGGATATAGTTCAGGAAAGTTGATTGACTCTAACATTCTTTATTCTGGAAGATTTTTTAGTGGGGGTTGGAAATCTTGCTTAGTTGAAATGACTGAGAAAAAAATGTGTGCCAGATAAGAACGGACAGTTTTACTTATTTATAAAGACGCAATGGTTAAAGCCGATAAACGTCTTAGTTTGATCACATCATATAACGACCTTGGGATTAATGGAGGTTAATTATATACAAGTTACACACACACACACACACATACATACATACACACACACACACACACACACACACACACACACACACACACACACACACACACACACACACACACACACACGATTCAACAATTACAGACGTATTTGATATAAAAGAACATTCCGTCAGGGGAGAATGAAACTCGTTACGATGGTAGAAGTGCTGTTAACGTCTTTAAAGGAACGAAAAAAAAGAAAAAAGAAAAAAATAACTCACTCACGAGCTCCCTATCTTAGACACATATCTGATTTATCACGAATATAAGAATAGAACCAAATTAAAGGCGTAACGTTGCCCAAGGTGTGTGTGTGTGTGTGTGTGTGTGTGTGTGTGTGTGTGTTTTCATTAATTTCACTACCGTTACATTTCTAAGCTAACCTAACCTAACCTTTATCGGATACTTTTCATATGACTTAACTATTTGCCAAAGAAAATTATTGTTGGTGATCTTGGCCAATATTATACTGGGGCCGAAATCACTAAAATGGGCCGAGGTTACCGTTGGATGTGGGCCAACGTCACTAGGCCGAAGTTACCGTGGGTCGACGTCACTGTCACCCGATATTGTCCTGCTGTTATCAACACAACAAAACGCCTCAACGCACGTGTACAGTATATGTAAACACCGATATATATTGTATTATAAACAATTTATAGTTGCTGATCTGACTTTCTGCTTCATTTACACGCAATTGCAGGGTCTCAATTGTTTCTCTTACCATTGACAACACAACATACATATATCGTTTCTCACTTTTGATCTTATTTTTTCATTTTTGTATTTATAGTTCTTTATTATTTATATTATTATTATTACAGTTACTGTATTATTATCATCATTATTTTATTATTTTATTTTGTTTTGTTTTATCATAAATTTTATTTATTATGAATTATTATGAATATTATTTATTATTATTATTATTATTATTATTATTATTATTATTATTATTATTATTATTATTATTATTATTATTACATTTTCGCCCCCCAGGCCCCGATGTGAGTCAGTGACCTGTGTCCGGGTGGGCTAATCCCCGTAAAAAAAAAAAAAAAAAAATTACTCTTCAAGCTATGAGAGATTTGTCTATAAAATATTTGGAATACTAACTTAAAAAAAAAGCGTTTTAATTCGGGATTGAGCTTGAAACGAGCAGAATCTTGATGGTCAACCCCGCAATGTGTTGACAACGCCTCGGTGGAATAACTTTGCAAGGTACTTATGTGTTACAGCTTCATATCTCTAAATATACAATAATTGTTAATGCATAATAGTTATTTTTACACTGAATGATTCACTCTTATAAGTATGACATATATTCTTATACTAGTGTACAATAAGAAAAGCAATGAAGAACATGTTTATTTTATCAATAAGGTAACTCCATTGTATAACCATAGAGTAAGTTAGTTTAATAACCAGGAAGTAAATAGGTTAATAAGGAAGAAAATTACTCTATCAGTAGTTACATCACTTCCTCTGCTAACATAACTAGTGCTGAACATCTACAACACAGGCTCCTTCATTAACAAAGTTTATCACTACATTCACAAGCACATACAACACTCCCTTCACAGCACAAATAAAACACAACCTACGAATGAGCCTCCTACAAGACTATGTACCGTGCAATCCTCTATTATACCATTAATTACCAATGAAACTTTTCCCTCAAATTCTCAGCAATGTTTTGTACTTTTATGTCTTATCGCTAATTGCACCGAATCTTTAAACAGCTTTCAAGGAGGATTCTCAGATCTTCCTTTCATTAGACGCTAAAATGTTTCCAGAAATTGAGGAGGAGAAGGAGTTTTTGATGTGACCAATACCGCCTTCAAGAATTCTCTCTCTCTCTCTCTCTCTCTCTCTCTCTCTCTCTCTCTCTCTCTCTCTCTCCTTCTTTAGTTAGCGAGACTGAGAGAATTATTGATGGTCTTGGTGTGTTCTTCAGCTCCTGGTGTGGTCTTATTTCTTCATTTTATTTTTGAGTGTTGGTTCTTTTTCTCCTTCTACTTCTTTTGTTATTATTATTAATGTTTTTATGTTTATTATATTATTATTATTATTATTTACATAATTCTTCTATAACAACAATAATAACAATAATAATAACCTACAACCACTACCAACACCCAACAACAACAACAACAGCGACAATCATACAAACATTTAGAGATAAAAAAATCCTAAGAAATTAACATCACATAGAGCGGTTACAAGGAGACTGTATCCTCATTGACTGTAATGCTCCACTCGAGAATTTCCTGTGACTTTGATCTGTGATAATGGTACGGTAGTTGCTGGCCTAATTGGAATTTAATTACAGAATAACAGAGAGAGCTACTGTAGGTGTGTTTTCCCTGCCTAAAGGAGATCCGTTTTATTTTATTTTTCCCCCTCGAACTGTTTTCTCTGCATAATGATGTCTAATGAAGGTGTTGGGTGTGTTTGTGTGTGTGTGAGTGTGTGTGTGTGTATCCGCTTTTTTTTACACAAACACACACACACTCACAACACGGCTACAGCAACGCTCTCTCCACCCTGGAAATGCCTTCCCTCAGTGACCTCCACCACTATGCACTACCAGGGTTAGGCAGTGGAACTACTGCACCATCCTCGTCATCGCCACTTACTGCCACCTGCAGTTCCCCGCCCACCTTACGCAGTCCGCCACTACAACTAAATTCAGCCCATAAGAGCCCGCACTGATAGATATAAGAATAGCACCATCCCATCTATTGTTAAAATAATAAACAGTTCCTGATTTATGTACTGTACAGCCCTTTAAATGTATTGAACGGATATTAGTATGTCTAAATCAAATGTAAGTTTGTATATTTTCAACCACCGGCTGCAACTCTATTAATAAACCGTTTATTATTATTATTATTATTACTATTATTATTATTATTATTATTATTATTATTATTATTATTATTATTATTATTATTATTATTATTATTATTATTATTATTATTATTATTATTATTATTATTTTACACACATACGAATTGATCATATTAAATATATTAGGGAAAGTGAATTAAGAAAGGATATATAACGATAAGTAAAGAAAATGTTTTAGCAAATTAAAGCCTTTGTGTTTTTGTTTTTTTAGTGGAGAAAACTAAATTACGGCGGTGAAAGAAGGAGAACTTTTGAGAGAGAGAGAGAGAGAGAGAGAGAGAGAGAGAGAGATGGATGGATGGGTGGATGGAAAAAATGATAATAAGAGGAAGACAAACATAATAGCCCTCACAGGAAAAACACAGCTATTTGGACAACATTCAAGTAGTCCCTCATCATTATCTTCCGTTTTTTTTAAATAATTTACCCAATATTGTATATCTCTGTGCATTTTAAAAGTCGAAAATGCAACATCATCTCAGACACTAAATAACTAAATAACAACAATACTACCGACTCTTACTCACCCCCTTCCTCCCCCGGCCCCCAGGCAGTAATTATGGAGAGAGAGGGAGAGAGACGGAGGGGGGGGGGGGGACTTAATTTGCATACCACTTACTCTCTCAAGGACATCTTCTAAAGGCTTCCCCCTTCCCTTATCTATTAGAAAAGTTGTATTTGCCGGAGGGAGGAATCACGTTATACTAGAGGAGGTAAGAATGGAGGAGGGTGAGGAAGGAAGGAAGGAAGGAAGGAAGGAAGGAAGGAAGGAGGGAAGGAAGGAAGGGGGAAGGGGGAAGGTTAATTTATTTGACTGGATTACAACTGTGTGTATTGTTGCAAATTACTTCACACGGAGGTCTAAGAAGAAGTTATTCGATTTGTGAGTTACTGTGTGTGTATGTATGTGTGTGTGTGTGTGTGTGTGTGTGTGTGTGTGTGTGTGTGTGATCATCAGGAGATCTCTTTATTAATTTATTTTGTTTGAGAGCTTAAACATATTATAAATGATGATTGGAAAACACATACTAGTTGGATGACAAAAATTTGGAAGAAAGAACACTTTAGAACCTAAGCATGGGTAGCAGCACACAGGAGAACACTTCAGAAAAATAAGAGGACAGTCAGTAACATTCAGAAGAACGCTCAGGTTAATGGATAAACGAGAAAAATCTTCAGGAATTTTTTTTTCCTGACACAGGCGCTCATACACGTGTTATCCTGTGCTTGTGTGGGCCGCGGATCAGGAGCGAGAGGTCACAGGGGAATAAAATGATCCCGAGTAAACTGGGAAGAGGTCGTCACGAGAACGGCAAAAAGGTCCTCTGAGAACTGACGCACAACATACCAGGTAGTAAGATTAGGAGACATTCCTTGGAGAAAATGCCAGAGGAGAATACAAGTCACTGGAGGGTAGAAAAAGGTCAGAGGAAGAATAAAGGATCCAGAGGAAAGCAAAACAAACACAGGAATTCTGACACAACACACGGGGGACTAATACCGACCCCCACAGACGACCAAGAAACGGGCTTAATATATATAAAAAAACATATTGCTGTAGAAACAAATGTTAGGTCGAGAATGAAGAACAAAACGCTCGTATATAACTAAAACAGCTACACGGGGAGACAGAGGTTATGTTAGTCCATCAGCAGCTAAATAACAACGAGGGAGAAGCCAGACATGGTCGATGGAGATAAGATGTTAGCTGAGTCCGTCGACCATAGGGAGGAGCTAGACAGGGTCGAACAGTGGCTGATGTGTTAAGTACAATTATATTAATGCTAACTTGTTAAGATAAATGAGCCGTTAATGACAACAACAATAATAATAATAATAAATCAACACACACACACACACACACACACACATCACTGACCATCACCACGACCTCATCTGCAAATTTGGTAAGAAGCTTCTACACCATCCCCGACACCGGCTCCTACTACCACCTGGGAGCCCTAGTCCGAGAATTGCTGTTCGACACCACAACCGCATCCAGCCCATACGTGCACGAACTGATCGCTATAAGAACAGCCCAGTCCCAACCATTGTAAAAATTATCAATAACTTGTCATAAATCAGTGTATTCACTCCCAGTAAACACTACTTCTTGCACTGTCACTATGTTGAAATGTGCTGTAGTTTGAGCTTTTCCCCATCTAGTTATTATATGTCTTATTTGTGTCACTTATGTTACTTGTATATTATCTGTAATTCGTAACCCATTCCCCAAATATGTAACTGTATATTTTCAGCCTTCTGGCTGCCAAGCTCTTTCAATAAACCGTTAATTATTATTATTATTATCATTATTACATACACACTGTACACCTTTGCAATATACAAACCATGTAATGAGAGCAGGAACGCAGGAAATAACATAACATAAGCCATAACTAAAACACGCTTATATACCGGGTTTTACTGTATGATAATGGAACTGTCCTTTATATCAAGTTTAACTGTACTGTGTGTGTGTGTGTGTGTGTAATTAATAAAATGTTGTACAGGAAACTGAGACTCTCCCCCCCCCCCTACCTATAAAAACGGGTCTTACTGTCATGATTACTTTAATAAATAAGAAATTATAAAAATAAGAACAGGACAGATAATACGGAAACAGATGAAACGCAATACGCAAACGAGATGAAACAACAAACACAAGAGTGAGAAAAGATGGAAAATACGCAGATAGATTTGACACGAGATGACACAATGAGATGACACAGCGAGATGACACAGCGAGATGACACAACGACATGACAACGACATGACACACAACGACATGACACATATTATGCAAATAGGATGACACATCACATTACACTCAAATAAGAATAAGTTCAAAATACGTATTCACGAGAAGACGCAACTATAAACAAATTTGAAAATGACGCAACTCGAAAAAGGCAACACAAATACGCTGACAAGAAATATTACGCAAATAAAGGAAAATAAAATATACAAATAAATTACATTAAATACGTTGACAAGCTACACATCCAACATTATAATGACAAATAATACGCTTATAAGATGTAAAAAAAAAGGCGTTGATAAGAAAAAATACGCAAAGATGAAACAAAAGTTCAAATAAGCGATGATCATATACGCAAATTAAACACAAAATACGCAAATAAAATACAAAATACGCAACTAAAACAAAAACACGCAAATAAAACAAAAATACGAAAGTAAAATACAAAATACGCAAATAAAACACAAAATACGCAAAATAAAACAAAATACGCCAAACAAGAAATGACACCAATTATACCCCCAAAAAATACACACCAGAATCTAAATCAACAACATTACCAAATCTATAAAAAATAAATTAGTATATATTAAGTATTTATCCAAGGATCATATATACGGGTTGTGTGTAGGAGAAAACTATACTCCCTCTGCCAGGCTGTGTTACCACACTTGTTCTATAGTAATAATTAATCTTTTTTTTCTTTTGGACTAAGTTTGTAAATTTTTTTTATATGCGTGATGAATATTTTATTTTTATTTTATCCCACTGAGGTTTTATTGTTATTGTCGAAAAAAATCTTAGTTTCATTGTTTTTATTGCGTATAATTTTGGTTTCTTGATAAGGTTTAATTAGCTCAATATACAACAGATCAGAGCTTGTTAGTTCAGTGTATAGCATATATGAACCAGTTAGTTCAGTGTAAAGCATATATGAACCAGTTAGGTCAGTGTATAGCATATATGAACCAGTTAGTTCAGTGTATAGCATATATAAACCAGTTAGTTCAGTGTATAACATATATGAACCACTTAGTTCAGTGTATAGCATATATGAACCAGTTAGTTCAGTGTATAGCATATATGAACCAGTTCAGTGTATAACATATATGAACCAGTTAGTTCAGTGAATAGCATATATGAACCAGTTAGTTCAGTGTATAGCATATATGAACCAGTTAGTTCAGTGTATAACATATATGAACCAGTTAGTTCAGTGTAAAACATATATGAACCAGCTAGTTCAGTGTATAACCGTACCCTGTAAGTCCTGAGTTAACAACCTTACCTACTGCTGCCTGTGTTACTGAGTACAAAACACACTCACACACACAAAGACCAAGTTAAGGTTTATGAACTAAATACGATAATAATGATGACCAACACTGTAAGACATTTATGCGATTTTTTTAATAGAATTTTAACTCTAAAAACACCTTAGAGCTCCTGTGAAAATTTTTTTAAACCAATTACTTTTAAAATTCAGCCAAACACGATTATTTTTTTCAGTATTTTTAGATGTAACAATAATTAAACTTTTATTATTCACGGAAAAGATATAAAATTCATACTTCTTGATTAATAATAAAGGCAATACAGTGATAACAAGTCAAAGTAGTTAAAATTTCCTATACAGGATAGAAAAAAATAAAAATAACACTACAATTAATTAGTTCCAGCTACTTTTCCTAAATACTTGGACAACCTTGCTAGGACTGACCCCACACGACGACTAACTATCACAAAACTGCCAGCTATTATACCCGTAGATTCTCACCCAAGGCTCACTAAACAACCTTATTGGGTTATCCTAGGTCAAATCAACTTACGGTTTATCATTATCGATAGCTTATCCTAACCCCAATTACATGTCACCAACCATCACAGCCTCTTTTCCGGCCATGTCATGCACCTCCGCGACAACTAAAACAAAGAACAGGTTGTAAGCGACCACTCTACGTCACGCACTTATCTTCGGGTGATATGTACTCGAGGGAAAATTGTAAACCCGCACGAAGTCATGCACGAATATTATGTATCATCATGGGTAAAAAAAGTAAAAAAGCTGTGAGTTATTTGACGTCATGCATTACTCTTATATACAGTATATGACCGGGAATAATGAACCCAAAGACAAATGTTAGAAGCTACATTACTTCAGGCGCTATTATTTTATGTATTACCCACAATATAACCAAATAGGTAACAGGCAGTCATTAAACATGCAAGTACTACCGCCTGGAAAGATACTGGAGGCATAATGTGTTGTTTAATGGTAGACCCTGCTGCCATATGGCATCACAAAAATTGTGACCAAGTCCCAGGTTGCTGATCTGGCTTTCTGCCTCATTTACACACAATTGCAGGGTCTCAATTGTATCTCTTACTTCGACAACACAACATAAATAAAATTTCTTACTCCTGATTTTGTTTTCGGTTCGTTTTCTATTATTTTTATTTTTTTGCTGGGCTAATCTCCATTGAAAATATTTACAAGACGCCATCCAAAACTCCTCAGGAAATATCATGAAAAATTAAAACATGTACAACAGCTAGCGAATACACACTGTCATGCACTATGCATTATACGTGACCAAATGATGTAAAAACCAAGCGAGATTCTGTAGGTCCGTAAGTCGACATTCACTACAGGACTACAGGACTACAGTATATATGTATATATATATATATATATATATATATATATATATATATATATATATATATATATATATATATATATATATATATATATATATATATATATATATATATATATATATATATATATATATATATATATATATATATATATATATATACACACTTTACGATGAATTAGTTAATACAATATATACCTGTAATATATATTTAGGTCTATTTTCAAGACATTACACTAAATAATACGAATTTTCTCAACACTTTAAAATTTCCTAATTATCTAACGAATAATAATAATAATAATAATAATAATAATAATAATAATAATAATAATCGAGACAAGTTGATAACGTTCACATTGAAATTATTTTATATTTTCAACATTTGTTTTATATACTTTGAGAATACTTCGTCATATATGAGTGTAAAAGTCTATTATGTTTTAACCTGCTAGAGTGGTGAAGCAAGGCTTTAGGCACAGTAATAAGTGACGAATTTACAGTGAAACCTAACGGACTGTTCTCTCCATACAGTCCGTTAGATGGAGGTCCTCACATCTAACGGACACTTGATATAACAGACATTCCTCCACAAAGAGTCCGTTGAATAGAGGTTTCACTATACATAGACTAAATTATATATCAAGCATAATTTACATATGAGGATATTAAACAATAAATAATATAAATTTGCATATATCAAACTACACCAAAAATAATAATTAACACAAGCTATATTAACTAACACATTTACACAAACTATATCAATTAACATATATTTAGCATATTTTAACTCCAACAAGAAACCTTAATACTTATAACTATTAATCTTACGTTAATTAAAAACACCTGGTACCTGTGTTAATAATTTTAAACCATGTGTATCGATTATTTCCAGGTTTTTTTTTGTTTACCTGAACTTTTGAGATAAATTATTATGTAAACTACGAAAACAAAATAAACAAGTCATGGATACAAACAGCGAAAATACCTAAAAGTCATGACGTAGTGACTTTTTTGTTTACGTTGTAAGTAGATAATTATAATTGGATAGATAAATATATATATAAGTAGATATATGAGTTGATAGAAAGATATATACAAGCAGATAGACAAAAACATATAAATAGATAAATAAATAGTGATGGAAAAGTTATTTACTATTTTGTCTTTGCTTTTATATACATATACTCAATTTATATACATTACCTATATGGAACTCAATGCTACATAATGCCGATAGTCTTCTGTTTGTATTAGTATTTTCGTGGGTATTTTTGCTTTTATTATTATTGTATCTGAGGTATAATTTTTGTTTGGGATTTTTTTTTAATATAAGAACATTTTTAAGGCATTGTCGCTTTTATTCACTCTGTATGTATGGGCATTTTTTGTATGTATGGATGTTTTTATTTCTGTTTGGTTAATAATTCAGTATGTATGGAGTTTTTATTTACAGTGGTAATTTTTTCATATTTGTTCCTATGTTGATTTGAGCATGTTTTTTGTTTTCAGATTATTCACAATATAGAGTCTCTCACCTAGCGTGTCGTGTCGTGTGAGGCATTAGACTACAAAGGACCTGTATCACACACTACCATTGAATTAAACTTTTACCAGATTCATTTATACAATAATATAAACATCTACAGGATTCTCATGTAGTGGGGAAATGACATTATAGACACTTACAAGAATCACTAGTGAGTATTAAGTGATTCTCTTTCTAGATACTCAAGTGGGGAAAATGGCAGAACTGTCGACACTAGAATAGCCTCTGGGATTTTGAATCGATAGACATACCGAGTCCTCAGGTAGTAAACTATCGTACCTGAAGAAAGTGTACTAACTCCTGTACACTAGAACTATCAAAATATCATCTTATCACCTTCACGTAGACATCTGGAGTTATTTATTGTCTCTTAAGGTATTCTGAAAATTATTGCCGTAGGAAGTCTTAAATTGGATAACTAACTCGTACCACAAGCAATCAAGCCGCCCGGAGATGGTTTGATATCTTATACTTTCTTTCTGTACTAGCCTGCAACTACCATCACTACCACTATCATCATCACTACTACTACCACCATCGATACCATATTCACTAGCACCAAAAATACTACCATCACCACCGACACCATACCTACCACCGGCATAAATATCACTATCACCACCGACACCATACCTACCACTATCATCACCATCATTACCATGTCTTATTGCCACCACTACCACTATCGACACCATACCCCCACCACAAGTATTGTTTACTATGACTGGTTATCCCAAACTGTAAACAAGACGAAGATAACAAAAAAAACATGTTATCTTGGCCGTGTTATCAATCTGTGTTATCTTGGTAGCATTTAAAGGATAACCATTTACTCCCAAGTTTCAATTCCCTGTTTTAAATATTTTACGAACTTGAAAAAAAAAATTCTAGTTATCGTGGCAATTGATGGGGATAACCGTAGACTTGTTTTGTCTTAGCGGTACTGCCAATTCGGGTTTAATTGGCCATATATAAATTTCTATAGTTTTCGGTATATCTAAATTAGGCTTTTAACCATCTATATAATTACCCCATTCATTATATAAGAGGGATATATTTTTGTATTATTGTAGGTATATTTCCAGCTCTCATAATATAGGCGGGATATATTATAATTGACGTTATATTAGCTGTATTTATGAGCTATATTAGGAGGAAACTCGAAAGGCAGTTTAATGAGAAGACACAAAAATAACTGATTTTGTTTTCATTGGCCTCTACTGTAGGTATTTAAATGGAATTTTTAGTTTCCCACTTAAGGAGATGGAAAAGATTAATTCGTTTTCCATTATCGCCTGTAATTAATATCAATACGTAACACCACTTTAAAAAAAATTACTCTGATGTTCATATAAAAAATAACCTAAACTTTGAATTAAGGTATAGCAAAAATCATCTTAGGTTATATGTAAATATACTTAAATCGGGACATATCTATAATCTGTCTTTAAATATTCCCTAAATATACGTAAGCCAACCTCATCCTTAAAGTTACAACTCAAAATATGTCTCAAGTTTGACCTAGTAACACCTCAAGGACAGCTGAAGACAACACAAGGGAAGACGATAAAAACTTCTCGTGGTTGAAATAATTACTTGAAGTGAGGGAGTCCGGCCAAGAGAGACATAACACACACCCATTTAAAGAGGTCAGTTTCTTCAGGGTTTTATTCATTCATTTACTTAGTTTTCGTTATTAATATTTGGTCATAATGGAGAGATTATTCTGGTTTTCTTTATTTTTCTTGGTATTCTTTCTTTCTTGTTGTTTTTCTTTCTTCTGTTTCGCTTTTTATTTTATTCACCTGCAACTTATTTGTTTTTCTTATTTTTCTCTTCTTTCATCATCTGCTTCTATTTTTCTTCTTTCTTCAGCTTTTCTTCCTTCCTTCTTCTTCTTCTCATTAATATTACCATCATCATTATTATTATTATTGCAAAGATCATTATTTTAATTTCCCTTGCTATTTACATCAATACAAAATACAGTAAATAAATTTTAATCTTTTCTTTCCATCGCTATGACGTAAACAAAAATTTTTTCTTCCTGAAGTAAAAAATAAAATACCAATCAAACACACTAATGAATATGAAGTCGATTTCGTGATTTATAATGTCCTCATTAAGGGTTGAGGCGTTTTGTAAATCCTCTTGATGTTTGTAATTGATTAAACATTTCTTCCTTACCTGTAATGTGGGCCAGGTAGAGGGTTGTTACCTGTCCTCGTGTTCCAGGTAAGCCCAATAAACAGATTGTGAAATCCTTTTATGGTGAACGGGAGATGTGTCTTATTAGGACATGTAAGTTAATATTTTAGGACATGCAAGTTAATATTTTAGGACATGCAAGTTAATATTTTACCAAATTTTCAAGACATTTATTTTTTTTCTTTGGGTAATTAAAATTCTTGTTCTTGTGACATTAAATAACTCGCCTTTGTTTATGGCATTTAAATGAACTTATTTTTAAAGCGTGTTTCAGGATATTTAAAGCCCGTCACTTACGTCACTAAATATTACGTCTTCTTAGGTTAGGTTAGTGAGGCAGAAAAATTTTAATACTGAAGAATGTAGAATAATTTAATACTCCCGTTAATAATAATAATAATAATGTAAATTTATGAGAGAATGTTCGTGTTAGTCTCATTATAATAATTAAGAGAATCTAAAAAAATTAAAATACAAAAATAGTTAATTTATATTTTTGTAGTAAAG